>NW_023460608.1:0-1076 GCF_013731165.1 Rhagoletis pomonella | reverse complement strand
GGGCTATATCTATCAATATTTTGTGTGAAGGATGGGTTCACGTGAAATAAGATAAATATGAGTCGTTTGAAGAAAAATTTATTCATTTATTGATAAAATATGCTCAAATTGGCGACCTTCTACTCTAATACAAGCTCGGCACCTTTTAGGAAACGACGCTTTTAGAGATCTTAAACTCAATTGGGCTATCTCATCAGCAGCTCCATTTATTTGTTCCCGCAAATGCTCTTCGTTTTGAATTGTTTTTGAATAAATTTTGTCCCTAAGACAGCCCCAGTAGAAAAAATCTAATGGATTCAGGTCTGGCGATCGAGCGGGCCACGTAATTGGCCCGTTTCGTCCAATCCATCGGCGAGGATAAGTTTCGTCTAAATGAGCTCTTACTTCACGCCCGTAGTGAGCAGGGCACCCGTCATTTTGCAGCCATAGTCTTCGTCGCAGGTTTAAGGGTACATCTTCCAAAAGAGTTGGAAGCCGTTCGTGAAGGAACTCTAAATAACTGTGAGAGTTGAGCGTTGGCGGCAGTTCCACAGGTCCCAATATCTGACAATTAAAAATACCGCACCATAAATTTATTTGTACCGGTACTACGAACGATCTTCTCTCATTTCGTGAGGATTGTCTATATGCCAACTGTGAAGGTTATGTAAATTAAAATAACCATCACGTTTGCATGATGACTCATCGCTCCAAATTATTTTATTAAAAAATGCATGCATTCGCAATCTCTTTCCTGTAGAGCCTGAACACGTTGAATGTGGTAGGGATGAAATCGATGGTCATTTAAAGCTTTGTGAACTGTAGTTTTTGGTATTCCCGTCCGTCTTTCCATCATTCTCACTGAAGTCGATGGACCTAGTTCCGCTTCCTCTAACACTGCTTCAACATCTACCGTTGCAGGACGTCCTGTTTCGCCGCCACGCCTTCCAGGTATGCGACCTTAAAAAAGTGAAAAATGATAGTTAACAAGCAAGCAAACAAGAAAGGTGTAAAAATCACTTACCGTCATATATTTCTCTATGGGTCCGGGCGAATACTTCACGACCCGGATGTCGACGATTGGGGTATCGCTCTGC
>NW_023460607.1:0-34430 GCF_013731165.1 Rhagoletis pomonella | reverse complement strand
CTTCGATTAATGGTGCGTTAGACATTTTAAACCCCTGCCACCAAGAAAATAATAATTTAATTTCATCTAAATAAAATAAATTAATTTCAATTAAATTTACTTTTATTTATTTTTCTAATTTTAAATTATTTTTTTTGTGTTGTTTTATTAAATTTTGAAGTTTTTTGTGTATTTAATTTTTTTAATTTTGCTTTATATTATTTTACTTCGATATGGAGTTTTATTTCAATTTGTTTTATTATATTTTTACATATGTAATTTTTATTTTCATATGTTTCTGAACTTAAATTATTTTACTTTATTTTATATAAAATTTAATTTTACATATTTTTTAATTTATTTTTATAATTTTGCTTCCTTTTATTTGTATTGTTTTGCTTACTTTCTGTTTTAGTTTTTTGCTTTATTTTATTTTTGTTTGCTTTTAATTTCCATGTTTAATTTTATTTCAGCTTTTAATTTGTTTTATTTTTTCCATGTTTTATAATTTGGTCTTAGTTTTTTTGTAATTTTTTTTTTGCTTTGCGAAGATTAATTTTATTTGCTTTATTTTGCTTATAATAACGTTCATTCAATTTCTATTTGTTTATCTTATTTATATTAGACTTTTTCGTTTAATTAATTTTATTGTTTTTAGTTTACTTTTATTTGTTTTAAATTTAGTTTTTTTTTTATTACTCTTTGTATGTTATTTATTTTATTTTTTTTTAATTTCCTTTATCGATCAATTTTATTTTATTCTATTTCGCCTACCTTTTTTTAACGCCTTCCTTGCCGTGACTGTTTACTTCACTTTCACGCTCACCGCTGCCACCAACTTAAACAAGTTTCATATATCCTTCCTTTCTACTTCTGTCGCGTGCTTTGCTCTGACCTGTTCGCGCTGTCGGCGTTGTCGGAAGTTAAACTCTGGTTTTTCCTTTAACGGTAGACTATCACAACGATAAATCGGCGCGGCGGGGCGCGCTATTCACTTGCAACACAAAGCAACAAACAAAAAAACAAGTTGCAACACAGCTTCACTTTACATTGAAGGCTTTCGAAGCGGTCACTGACTACTTTATTACTTTTTTTTTATTACAATTTTTATATTTCGTACTTTTTGGCGCTCTACTATGTTCACATATGTATGTATGTACATACAGATATATTATGTATGAGTAATTGTATATATTTTTTTTGGTGTTTTATTTGCAGTTGCCTTAACTCACTTTCACTACTGATGTTGCACAATGAAATTAAAAAAATATATTATTTAAAAATTTGTGCAATAAATGCCAAATACATAATTAAATTAGTTTGCCCTGTGGTATTTAATACTTGTATGCATATTTTAATTTGAAAATCACATACAAAATGTACAAAAAAAAAATACTTTAAGCACCTTAGCAACTTAGCAATGCAAGCTTCGAAAATAGTTACTCTGCGTTTTTACGGGTATTGTTGATCAAGCGTTTTTTACAATTTCTTTACTTCTGTTTATTTGCTTTTTAACATGAGCCATCATCAATGAAAGGGAAATCCACCGGAACTGTTGTCAGTTTTTCACGCTTCACTTGTTATCAACAGAAAGTGCTCTGTGGTAAGCAAAATAAAAAAAATAAAAATAAATAAGCTCACAAAATAATAGATATTATTCGTATTCGAAGCAAATATCGAAACTAAAACCACTATAATCACTAAGGAAATCAAATAGCAAATGTTGCTTTCAGCCTTATTTACAAATTCTTCCTTTATTTCTTGCGCAGCACCACAGCAGCGGGCAGTGGTAAGACGTCACAAACGCGCCAACAGTTGAAAACTAACTGAACGTCCACTGATAAAGTCTACGAAGTTTTTGCCATGCAGCAGTCAACAGACAACAATTAGCGTGGTTTTGAATTTTGATCCAAGCTTACGACGAACGCAAGCGAAGTTGACACACACACACAAAAAGCAGACTGTTTTACAACTCGTAAAAGCGAAGTGAATGAGTGCTCAATTTTTCTCCTATATTCTGCGTTAAGTGTGGATTTTGCACACTTTACACGTGTTTTACAGTATTAGTTACAACACGCTCTTCGCTTCAGCTAAGAGCAAATTTAAAGGGCAATAAACAAGAAATCACGAAAGACTTAAGATACAAACTCCAAAATCTTTTTTTCGACTTTCAAAATTCCCTTAACTATGTTTTCAGATTGAAATTTTTTAACTGATCTTAGAACAATGCTTTTTCTGCTTATTAAGACTCTCATTTGTCGATTTGGTCCCAATTGACACCGGCGTTTTTCCCCATAAATTAAAGCATTTGAAAAGTCAGCACGCTATAATTCGAAAAAAAAAAACAAGATAATTGCGATTAAATGTTCGTTTATTTTAGACACATTTATTTATTTATTTTATATAGATTATCTTTAATTTCACATGAATATTTTAAAAAAATGCACATGCCGTCACACGATTTCTTGCAAACGATGCAACGGGCAACTATCCAAAATGAAATATCAAGCGATTGTTTTCTTTGCTATTTTCTATGTGTAAAGTAGACATTTATTGAATATACCATACATGTACATATGTATGTATTATATATTTATATTGTAATTTCTTATACGGAATACAATAGGCGGCTATCAACAAGTTAATCTGAACATCAGCAAGCATGTTTTATGTACTATATAATATATTGATGGTTTGAATTTAGTCAGATACTTATGTATTTAATTAGTAAAATGTGTCAATTATTGGTTATATTATAATTATAGATGCATGTATTTTGTCGTGTAATTCTACGGTAGGATTTAATTGTTGCGCCTTGACTGACGTAGGTTCTTTTCAATCTCAAATTGGCGTAGATCAGTACGTTGCAGGAAGTCTTGTCGCTCCAAGAAGCTGAAAATTTAAAACAAATTTGCGTGATGCATAGATACAATTTTTTTTTTTTAATAGTACATACATTTACTATACATACAGTGGCCAAAAAAAAATAATAGGAGTGCTATATTTTGATCAGTTAAGTTAACTATAACAGTTTTTTTTTTTATAAAAGTCAAGCTGGGTATACAATAAACATCGAATATATTTAGATTTCAATCTTTTTACAAAAGTTAGAAAATTCTGCAAATTTTCACCCAAATTTCTAACGTTTTAATCAGAATCTTTAGACAAAATTTGGGTACGCAGTTTTGTAGCCTATTTAATTTTAATCTAATGAAGGGGAAGTTTCAAGTTGCGAAAAAATACCGTTGCTTTTTGGCATTTTTTTTTTTTTTGCTGCCAGTGCCCTCCATATAAAAGAAAATTGTCAAATATTTAATACTTTGTATAGGAAAAACGTGAAGCACCTTCAACCAAAAAAAAGTCTCAAAAATCAACGGGATTTTTTTTTCTTAAGATTCTGATAAAAAAGTTTGAAATCATAGTGAAAACTCGCAGAATTTTTATAATTTTTGTACAAATGTGAATTTATACGGTGTTGTACGTAACGAGCTGGACGTTTATAAAAATTAAATAAACAAAATACAAATAGCCAAAACTGGTCAGAATATCGCATTCATATTATATTATGGACAACTGTATGCATCAAGCTAAATAGTATTTGAATGATTTTTAGCTTGGTTTATATGTTAAGATAACTCGCAATGCTTTTATAGTTTCTAACAGCACTTACCCGTCTTTGCCTTTGTTAAATGTTTGCAACTCTTCCTCAATGCCTTCGTCTTGTTTGAAACTTTTCCAGTCCAATTGCGATTTTTCCAGCACGGATATTTTTTTCTTTTTTCCAATTTGATTGAGTAACGAGCCCAAACCGCCGCTGCCACTGCCACCAGCCATCGGTCGTTTTAAACCTGGTGGAAAACCGGCGCGCAATGTTGAAGTTCCTGCCCGTACCACTGTCTCTTTATTCTCCTTTACACTATCAGAATTTACCACTTTTTCTACATGCACCTCTTCTCCTGCAAAATCTAAAACTTCTGTCACCGCATGCTTTTCTTGTTTTTTTGCAACTGTTGGCTTTTCTTGTGAGGTAGATTTTTCTTCACTTTTATCTTCATCCTTTGGCCTTTTGCGTCCATTTTTTGCAGCTGTCTCTGGTCTACCATTAGAGGTAGCATCATTACTACTAGTATTCGTTTGGGATTTTGATACTTTTTCAGTTTGTTCCGGCTTTACATCGCTGAGAAAATCTGCCCAGAGTGCATCAGACCTAGATTTATCTTCTTCTTCAGATTCCAAAGTATCTTTTTCTTTAGAACTACATAACCGCTTTGAAAGTTCGGTTTGCCGAGTGTTGCGTCTGCGCTCTGTGTCTGCAGTCGAGCTCTCTTCGTCGGTGTCACTCGAACGTTTCTTGTCTTGTGCACGTGTACTCTTTCGACCTTTTAATTTTTTCGTCTGCGATTTTCTACTGTGTCCACGGTTCTTTTTTCGTTTTTGTTGTTGGGGACTATTTTCACAACTCTCCTCTGCCTCACTACAACTAGATGGTTCAGTAGAAGCCTCCTCAGAAACTTCGTTGCCGGCATCTTTCTCTGGACAAAAATCGCTGTCACTTTCATCACTATCATGTAGTTCCTAAAATCAAATCTATTAGAAAACTACCATGAAAGTAGCAGCATAGTTTACTCACCACGTGTCGATTCATTTTGGCTGGAATATTGGTTTAATACTTGAAGAACTTCTACTATTTTTTGATATCGACGGCAGCAAATTAAATTTTCCCAGACATCTGGCTTTTGCAAAATCACTTTTCTTCTTATATTCCTCTTTAACTTCTTGTTCGTTACAGAGCTGCTTTGTGCCAGCTGACTCGATCTTGGTGTTGCCGTATAGCTCAAATTAGTTTTAATTTAAAAATTAGACCAAAGAACGTAAATCCAAAGAACGTAAATGTACAAGAACGTAAATGTATGTATTTAATGTATAGATTTACGTTCTTTGTAACGACATCGATGGCGTGTTAAAAATGGAAAAAAAATCGATGTCAGAATCGGTTTTTTTTGGCACCCTTACCATGGTCCACACTGTGTCGTGGCCCTAATGTTTATCCATCCTCCTGTGATTCAAAAACGAAAGTCAAAGTTGTAGAAGTGAATATTTTTGAATAAATGGACACTAAAGCCGACAAATTACATAAAAGAGCAATACGTGATCAACAAAAACGCATAAAACCTGGTGAATGCCAGAAATATGTGCGTCTGGTCTTAGATAGCGAGATTCTGTATTCAAACATTCCAGGACTAGGTCTCCAATTGCAATTAGAAATAGAACAGCTTCAACTAAAATACGTAGTCCGCGACTTGCCGGCCAAAATGTGCATCATTTGGGAACGCCAATCAGGACAACGAGAATTACTATCCACCGATGATATAGAGCAACATTTGACCTCGCAATGGGGCATGGAGAACCAAGTATTGCAGTTCCATACAGCGCAAGAGCTGGGAAAGAGCAAACCAGTCAAGGAAATTGTCCAGAATCTCCGCACGCATTTTCCAGACGCAAAACCTACAATAGCAGTGTTGGCACGAGACGACAAAAGTTGTGATTCGAATAGTCAAACGGCTGCACTCATTGATTTGCAGGTATTGCACCAAGTAGCTACTTTACAAGTGCCACCTATGGCAAAGGAAGTAGCAGCAACGTTGCGACGTTTCACCAAGGCCATCGCAGAAGCGCCATACAAGCAACAAAAATCCGAGTCATTGGGGACTTTCAAAAAATTCCTAGCAAACGACAAAAAACAATGTGTGCGCGTAGTAGGAACCAGCGGCTTTGGGCGTTTGTGGCAACAGCATTTGAACCGCCTACCATTGGTCACCTTGGAAGTAGCAGAGACTATAATAGCCCAATACCCATGCCCAAAACGACTTTTGGACGCATACGAACGAAATGCAGCGGAAGAGAAGAATACGATGGCTGATTTGAAAATCAACCGCGCTGGTCCACATCCTCTACAAGGGGATAGGCGAATTGGAAATGTGCTGAGTGGGAAATTATATCTTTTGTATAATAGTAGAGATCCAAATGCTGTTATTTAGTACATTTTCAATATTCAGTTGCATCTTACTCTTAACAAAAACTGCGAAATAATTAAAAATGAATTTATGGTATTTTTAATATTTTATAATTGGTTTATTCCTTTGCGTTTCTTAAGGTTAGGCATACGTTAACATCAGGCTTTTCATCTATGTATGCATGTATGTATGTAATTAGTCATTCGGTCATTTATTTTTATATGTTTAATGTAATACCTAGGACTAATTATCTATAAGTTTAATTATTAAATACCGTAAATTAGAATATTATTTGATTATACACAATTGCTAATAGTATTTATTAATTATAATTAAAAATCACATATTCGCATATTCCGTAATTTTGTTATACAATATTTACTATATTAATTTTTGCTATCATTTGTTTTAGTATATATTTGCTTAAGTAATTTGACAAATTGTACATTGAAAACGATGTGGCCACGACCGACTGCCAACCAATTTAGAAAAAATCGTATTAATTTTCTTAATTCTGTCGTCCCTAAGCGATTTATCGCATTGAGTAAAAATATAATATGCAATACAAATGTTTTTTATTTAAATTTTTTGATTACTTGAGAATATAGAAAATAAACTAACTGTTTTATGAAGTCTACGTACACATACTTATGAAGATATTAATTGAGTATTAAAATCTTAGCTAAAAATCTTGATTGCATTTTTCTCATAATTTCTTGCGACTGGTTTTTTAGGCCGAATTGAATGATGAAATAATTTGAATATCGATTTCGATGTGAGTGTGAATCTATGATGTGGACAAAATTATAAATGTATTTTGTATGCACCATGTTAAGCGACAAATGTATGCTACCTTAGGTCTTCAAATGAATCCTTCCGACCTCCTGAAGGTATTTTTTTTTTTACGAAACAAATGAAAACTTTTTTATTATTATTTCGAATTAATTCCAGTTAAGTAAAACAAAAAATGAGTTTCCAGTTTTTTGAGTTTAAGTCAAAAAGTGTTTGCGAAATGTTTCAAGACGTCAGCAGTTTTATTTCCCTTTCCAAATATGTATATACTTTTCCAAATGGTAAAGCGTTATTTGACAGTGTCTATGTATTTGATATGTAGGCCTGCCTTAGATTTTAAGAAAAAACTTAGTAATCTACTACACGAATTTTGTATTAGCATTCCAACAGTTTGCGCACAAATCAATTGTCATGCATATTGCTCTAATTGGTTCAATTTGTACATATTTTATAGACTGTTAAAATTAGGTTCGTTGGCGGTTAAGCAGGGCGTGGTGTGTAGTCGAGTAGAAATTTTAGATTATAACTTTTTCAAAAGTCCAGTTATAAGTTTTTTAATTTAAGCTGTAGTACATACATACTACGTACATATGCATGTATGTATCTCAATTTGTTATATTTTTGAATGCTTTTATTTACGACATTTGGCTAATTTACGCTTACTGGCTATGTTTTATGTAAAAAGTTGAATGAATATATGTCTCTATGCATGTGTGGTTGAATACTTAAGTATGTGTGTATATCATTTATTAATTCTGTTTTACATGTTGTATATATAGTTTTTATCAATTGTCAACACAGAGAATACTTAACTGAAGGTATAAATATAGAATACAAAAATTTTAAATTAGAAGTAATTTGTTTAACATAATGAAGACAAACATGTTTAGAAACCTTAATTACAAAATACACTAATGGGCAAACGATTATAATTTACTGCACAATTAAGGAATTAATATATTTTTTATATGTATTTCCTTTAATTTACTTATCATTCGTTATTATTAGACTTAAAACACTAGGCGATTATCACTAAGACCTTACGAGTGTGTCTGTATACATATGTATATGGAACTGTCCGTCTGTCTGTCACTCACTCTTTGCCATTCCTCCCCCAAGAATGTTCCCATTTTCTATAGCGTGGCCAATATTCGTGTAAACCCTAAACACGCTGACACTATTGTTTGGCCCACTCCCCAGACCATCGCGTAAATTGGCGACATTGGCAAACTAGAGGCCCGATGCACGAATGCTATCACCGCACTACTAACGATCCCGCTCATTGCTGGTGATACAAATCCCATTACCAGTATCAGTATGGAGAAAAAGCGTCCGAATTTGTGTTTGCGCAGGGTCACAAAGGCAACCAACGCCGCGCATGTGTGTATGAAAATGGAGGAGAAGAGCGCCCACAAAAATATATGATACCACATTTCGCGAAATGTGTTGAGACGGTTCTGTGAGCGTAAGCCCATAACATCGGCAATAGTGTCCAACTCATCGGTGTCATCAAGGTCGGACAACATTACAAGCTGTATGGTAGACGTGTTGACGGTGGTGAGGTTATTGTTGAGTAAAGTGTTCTTCGCCGTTTACAGATCAAACAGTAATGTAATAGAATTCATTGATATACTAATGGCGAAACGCTATCATCTTGATTAAAACTACATATAACTTTTAGCCCTTGTTTGTAGATTCTTATAGCTGTATTTGTCGTTTCAATTTCTAATCTTCTCTGGTTTAATCGTACTTATAATAGACGAAAATATCACAAAACTTATTTGTTGACGTACACTTTGGCGGGAGTACATGTGTGTATGCAGCTGTCTGATAAAGTCTATCTGCGGTGCCGCATTTAACTAGTGCAATGCAAGCGCTCATTGATATATGTATTCATACATGAATTTTATTGCTCCAGCGCTGATAATCATAACTTTTCATATTTGTTACAAAATTTCTGTATATCAATATTTTGTATGTGTTTATTTGGCTGGCGAAATTCTGATGTAAGCAAACGTTTACTTATTTTATGGAAGGCTTTGGCGTGGCTTAATATTTTCGATGGCATTATGCTACCTAAAAATATAACAAAAAAAAGTCCATAAATTATGAAATTATGGGGAATGAAGACATCAAAGATTAGAGAAAAGAAAAAATAAAAGAGTATTTAATTGTGAAGTGAACAGATAAGTTCCATAGACTATTTTTCTCAAAATGATTACGGAATATTACAGAACTCATTGAGATACAACGGAAATAGATTCTCTATTTTGTTGCTTAATTACCCAGATGCTTCGTCTAGAAACCATTTGGATGGTGTTGCAACTTACATGTTTAATCAAAAATATCTTAGCTTTTGTTAAATCATATTATTTATTTTAATATTTGGACCTTATGCTTTCAAACTTTCATATTTTTTATGCGGCTTCCATGTATGTACATATATAATATAATGTCTATATGTAAGTATGTATATACATATTTTAGTACACATATTTTTCATTTTGAAGCTTTATTTATTGATTAAAACAAAAATAACTCCGCTTGTTTTAAATATTGTTTTTGATATTTTTAACGAATAAGCGGTTTTATAAATTTTCCGGGTTTTATATGTATTCTATTTTACCTTCTTAACATAGCCAGCGCCTCTTTTAATGCTTTCTGCAGCAACTGCTCTCCAGCAGCCAATTGTTTTGCGTCCTGTATATATTTCGGTGTTTTAGGACATTTATACGATAATTACACATATTTACCAGTACGCGCTTTTAACTAAATTCGTTTCAGTTATTTTCTATTCAATTACACGTTTAGTAGGCATTTTTCATTAAAATACCAATCGATTTCCAAATTACAGCGCCTACACCCTACTACCGCTGACAAAATGTACTCCACCCGCTTTGCTTACAATTTTTCCAACACCATTTTTCGCAATTTAATGCTTACGGTATTCTCAAATTCAGTCGAATCACCACAATGCAAATTATCACTATAATTTATAATACCACCCGTGGCAAAAATTAGTTTTCTGCGGAAATTATTATTTTTCTACCAAGAATCGCTTCGTCCATACCAAAGACAATTAACAGTGAACTCTTCTTCTTCTCGGCTAAATTAGTGATGTTCCGATAGCAGTACTTAAGCTCGGAACACTTTGACGACTGCAACTTCACGACGTAACGACAGCGACATCATTTTGTCGACAAATGTCGCCTTGAAGCCAGCTTCTTAAACATTTTGAAAACCTCAGCGACATAGCAAACAGCCGATTTTAAAGTTTGACATTTTGGTATATTTATTTCACAAATTGTGTATTTTTATTTAAGTAAATAAGAAAAACATGAACAATCAAGAATATGTGATTAATTTTGCGACAATTAAATTTTGCAGCACTACATCTACTCATTGTCGCCGGCAAAATTAGAAATAGATTTAATTTGGCGACGTCGACAATTGCAGTCCTGCAGCCAAGATGTCGTGCTGTCGTCAAAATAATTGTGTCCGTAAGAACGTGTGTATTTAAAACTTGACAGATGCTGCTTGTCGCTTGCTGTCGTCAAAGTGTTCTGAGCTTTAGAGTAGGGCCACAATATCGAACCGAAAGTATCGATATAGTATATCTTCCAACTACACAAGATCTGACAAGATGAAGCAAAAGAAAAAAGTAATTTTCGGGCCGATGTTTGTAAGTTCGACGCTATGTTATTTTCTTTGAAAAGTAAACAAAGAATATGAGAATGAAGCATAAAGAAAAAATGCAAGCAATTTTGTAGCGCATGTTTGTGCTAACAAAGTGATAATTTTTGTACGTGTATTCGCAACCGATCACCGGGCACTTCATTTTAATTACATTTGCACAAAAAAATTTATTGAAAATCGCTTAAAAATCACGGAAAAAACCACCGACAAAATACACATAAAGAAAGAAGCAAAACAGAAATAGCAAACTTCAAAATTACGAACGTACGTCACAAAAGGCTGTTTCTCAACCTAGTAACGTAACGTCATGTAACGTATTGTCAGATATTGTGGATGATGAGAAATAAGGAAAGATTTTTACATTTTGGAAAATTTGTATACAAATTGTTTTGCCCGATTACCAGAGTTTTTAGATCTTGACGTTTTCATTTTAAGCAGCTGTGAAAATGGATAAACAAAAATTCGCGCCAAATATGTTCAATAGTCAAATGCATCGATCAGCTGTTTACTAGCTAGTTTCCATGAACCAAAAATACAAGATCACGCCTTCTTCTTAGTAGCCCGTTATAATCGCATTTAGGAAAAAAGTTGGGCGACTTTGACATCAGCCGTTTGTTTACATTTGTTCGTTGTTTACAATTTGGTGGTGGCTTTTAACTGCAATTTTCTTAATTTTCGCTTGTGACAACGTGTGCACACATAAGGTAAGGAATAATTTAACACAACGACATAATTTGTAGAAGAATTTGCATAATAAAAATGATTATTCATGCGTTCAACAATTACGCGGTTTTTTTTTTGTTCTCTACGTTGTTTACTTCGTACAACAAAGATGGCGTCGAGATTTCAACAGCTTGAAAATAACTTTTTTCTTTCTTTCGGGAAGGCGTGATCTTGTGTCTTTCGTTCATGGCTAGTTTCTGCTAGTTTTGCGTTTCTTTACTTTATTTCGCTCACTGGGATAGTAATTTTCTCAATGATGCCATTCTTCTTCTTCCTGACAATTATCTGGTAAAAAAGCAAAGAAACAAAGCCTATGATCAGCTGTTCTTTTGTGTCATTAACCATTTACAATAGAGCACCGCCAGTTTGACGTTCTACATTGAGCTGACATTCGTTTTGGTCGTACCCAAAACACGTGTGAAGAGTAAATTAAGTTCAGGTCCAATTGTTTTACTGCAAAAATTTAAACAAAATGTATTTAATGTACACTTTAAACGAAAAAGGCGAGCGCGTCTACACATTGAAGGTATAAAGTGTATTTTCCCGACTTGTTTTAACTAAACTAAAAGCCCTATTATATCGTAGAAACGCACTGAGGATGGACAACCAACAATTTCAGCTCACCCGGCGCGTTTCTCTCCAGAGGATAAGTACTCCCGGCAACGTTTGACCATCAAAAAACGTTTTGGATTACTTATTACACAGCAGCCTGAACCAGTTTACTAACTTCTATAACTACATAATACCCGCTAAATCTTTAAGTTTGTTTCTAAGAAAATATTGTAATGAAATTGAATAAACATTTTTATTCACTAAGCCATAAAACTAGCAATACATTTATTCTAATCAATACGACGCTTCAAACCCGCTGTGTAATCAAATAGTTGTGGATTCCGAAATTCTCCTCGCATGTCAAGTACATAATAAAGTGCACGGTTTTTCACCTTGATCGGTAGTTGTGAGCGTGCCATTTCGCGAGACTCTTGAGCTGAAACAAATTTCAACGGCACCGTCAGTATCCGATTTCTGTTAAAAGGACCATAAGTTACGAATGCAAGGTCTTTTCCGCCTTTTCGAAGAATAAGGTAACGCACGGAACGCAATGTGAACAACCAGGCGGCGCAAAGAATACCATAGCCTGAAATAATTTATGTTTAAATGTCACTTATAACAAAATCAGATATAACTACTTGCCTATAAGAAAGCAAACGATGGTTATGCCATTTCTATATTTATTCTCTCCGAGGTTAATACGTAGATACCATGCTAGCTCCTCGCCAGGTATTTCCTCTACGGGTGCATCTTTGAGCGTTGTAAATGCAAAATGCGACAGGTATGTCCAAAAAACAAATTGACAAAGCGCAAAAATGTTCAGCACATTGTAGTATTTGGGATTCTCATATTTAAAAAGTATTACATCCTTTGTAACGTTCGTGTTGACATCGTAGGCTGGAGTACAACGATTACGCGCCGGTGCTCTCAGTAGAACATTAATGGATCTATTGAAGAATGTTAATTTCTGTGGACTGGAAGCCTGTTTTACTGACGGCACAACAGTTGGTAACCGATGGAGTAAGCGAAAAGTGCTGTTTCGAAATATATTGCTAATCCCATTAACGGTAATATTTAATAAATTACTCATTCTGCAAAATATATGCTGCATACAATACGCAACTGCGTTAACCTCAACATTTTTTTCTTGTATAAAAAGAATTAGCGAACAGCTGTTTTTGTTTATTTGTTTTGATACAGTGCCAGGGTTTTATTTGCCTATATACTAGCAGCGTTGCCGTTTTGTCAAAATTGTATAATTTTTGATACTTTTTTCTAAATTTTGTGGCCTATGCAAATAAACATAAGGAAAATATACTGTTACGATTATCCTCGAAACCTTGAGGGATTTCCCAAATATACTCGGGCTCGTATCGCTGGATTGTTAAATAAATGCTAACGATGACCGAATTGTAGTACAATTAACTTTATTGTACAACAAACAATTTACAATACTTGCTAATACAGTAAAAACACTTTACAATACTTGTTAAAGCAATAACAACGCTTTACTACTTGTTAACACAATTAAACTTATAGCTTGCTTATTCGCAACTCAATTCTCCGCTCACTTCACTTGTAGCTTGCTGTCTTGTAACTTCGTAACTAACTCACCTCGTGGTGGCGGCGCCCTTATATACCTGCGCTGGCACTTATGGCAACTCTAGAACATTCTGAAGTTTATCGCTCATTCTCTTTCGCTCGCTGTTCGCAGTGTTCATCCAACTTGACGTTTCTCTTTGTGGAACATTCTACGTCATTCTTCGAACATTCTGCCTATTTCTCGTTGTTCGCTTTGTGTTGCCGCAGTATTCGCCACAATACAATGCAGAATTTCCACAGTTCTTCATAGCTGTATTCACAGTATATACAGTAATAAACCTTTTTAAGTATTCCTCAGGGGTAAAATCTGATCAGGGTTGATAATGAGAAGGGACATGAATTTTTGCTGATGCAGAGTTGCATACAAACTTACTGTAGTATGAAAGTGAGCAACAACCGTACTATGGCAGAGTTGCACTGTTAATTTTGTAAACAAAAACATTTCTTGTCGTTTTAAAGAGATAATTTCTATTTATTTTCCAGAAACCAGATATCCAGCTTGTAGAGAGAGGCAGTGGCATGTAAGGCCCACTAACACCTACTTATCATGTTGGAGCAGCTTAGGGTAATGGATCATTGAATGTGTTGGCTGAATTTATGACCACCATAACCAACGCTGTCTCCAAGAAAATTTGTGTCCTGAATTTATACGGTAGCAATTCATAGTAATTGCTATTGTATGTGTGTATGATTCATATTTGCGACATTCTATACTTTGATGTTAAGTATTTTTGGGGAGTTCCGCTCAAACTTGGGTGTGCGCTTGGGGGGGATGCGCTGCCAGGCACTGGAGTCTCTATAACTAAACCAACCTTTTTTTTATAACAAAGACTTAAATATATTCGAAAATTTAGAGTTTTAATTGATAAATTCACAAAAATCACGTTTTTTAATAAAAAATACGATGTGAGTTTCCAGTTTATAGAAACACAACAGTTAAATATGTACTTAACTATTGATATTATTCTTAATTAACCCTCTAGTAGGCTGAACCGCCTCCAGACGGTCGTTAACTAAACACCT
Organism: Rhagoletis pomonella; assembly: GCF_013731165.1. Taxonomy (NCBI): domain Eukaryota; kingdom Metazoa; phylum Arthropoda; class Insecta; order Diptera; family Tephritidae; genus Rhagoletis; species Rhagoletis pomonella. The sequence goes on along the minus strand of NW_023460607.1, from coordinate 20,049 downwards.
TTTTAGTGCACCTATAATAATTTATTTCTATATTCGTAAGGCACGATCTTTAGACAAAAATGGTACCTTACGGCGAAATAAATTTGAATCCGTTATGTCAATACGTTTTATTTTAATCGGCAGTTGAATTACAGATAGTGAAGGCACGGTTAAAATTAATTATTTAATTATTTCTTTGGACAAATTTTTTGATATAAAAAAATTCGGTGGATTTCAGACCGTCTACGGACCGGCTTGCCGACATATAAAACCACAGTTTTGCATTTTTGACCGTCTGCAGACGGGATTGCCGGTTCGTAGGTCAACACTGTGTAAGAGAAAGCTGAAAATATGTCAAAGTATATCGGCGAGCCCGTCTCCAGACGGTCTTGGTTTTTTCTCCCCTGTAGGAAAAAGTTACCGTCACAGATCGAAATGGACATCATTTTTGGATTTCTCGTGCTAAAATCACCCATTCCTGAATCTTTCAACTCATAAAAAAATTAGCCTACTAGAGGGTTAAGCATTGATACCATACCTAACCTACACTTTGTTCATAAATAACACAATTATATATATCTTATCCTCGAAAAGACCTTTTTTCTAATAATGAGGCGAAATTCCCCACAGTAAGTGTTGCTGTGCACGCAAAACGAAAACGCTGCACCCAACCAAAAAGTACTCCTCGGGGACCAATTGGTGAAAAACTGCGAAATATGTTCTTACGGTATATACTGTGGCTGTATTGCTGAATATTTTAAACGAATTATCAACGCGCCTAGAATGGCGGTGACTGGAACTGGTACCATTCTTTGGTAATACAATTTTCCCGTTACAAAATATTCGGTAACGTTAGTTGTCAAAATTGTTGTGTAAAGTAGGCGTCCAGAGAATTATAAAGACTTCTCAGCAACCGCCATTAGTGTTGTTTGGCGTGAATTTCATATTATTTACTTGAATATCCAACACAAAACACTATTTCATGTCTGCGATTATGTCTTTCCTCTTTTTTTCAAAATGACCTAGGCATGACCGAATTGTCCAATTTACTGTCCAGTTCACTGTCTTCGAAAAATCAAAGACAGTGACGAAGACAACAGGAGAAGTGTGAATATATTAGTAAAAAGTGTGAATGTATTGCTATTGTCTTCGCAAACTTGGTCTATGTAAACCCCAAGTAACCAAGGTAATTGATTAGACTCGTGTTTATTTATTGGCAATGAAAATGTTTGCTCCTTAAGTTTTTAATTGGCAGTTATGTTAGTTAAGCACAATAGTATAAATAGCGGACATTGAGTAGATAATCTCACCAGAAAAAAAAGCTGGTTTGGCACTCTAATGGCCGGTTGTTCAATGTCTGATTAGCACTAATCGACTGCTTTATCGATCATATGTTATATCCCAATAAACACCAAAAAAATATTTCTCCAACCTTGGAGAAATTCATAGTTCTCAAGTTGATATCCAACATCATTCTCCAACTCATCTCTAACCGACGCGCAGATACGTAAAAAGTGATAAGAGATACGAATTTATAATTATCAAGTGAAAATCTAAAGCTATATAGAGGGGAAAACTACCAACGAAAAGTAAATAATCTTCAAAGTATTCTCAAATATTCTTGAAAGAAAATAAAACGCGAAGTGAATCAAGTGGCAAAATTTCTGTCGGACTGTATACTGTGAAGTGAATTATTGTAATACGATATTGATTAACTGCATAATCCAAAAGGAGTAATAAATTAAAAATTAATATTTAAATTCATCTATCCATGTATGTCGTTTCAATCAAAAAGGTATAAGGTATTTTACTATTTCAATTTCAGTATTTCAATGATATGTTTGAGACCAATTGGAGAATTACATTTGAGTTCAAGTGGCGAACTAGCATTTTCTCAACTTGAGAAACAGTCCTTTTTCATACAAAGAAAAATGCCCTTTTTGTTGAGAACGCTTTGATCCTCCACTTGAGGTACTGTTGAGAAACAACGTTGGAGATTTGAGAAATACCTTAGTTCTCAACTTAAGCTCAAACCTAAATGTTTATTGGGATGAGTGATGTCGAAAACGTGTGTAATGATGTTTAACCGGCATTAAACAACCGGCCCCAAAATGTCAAAGTAAGTACACGTAACTTGACAATTTACAGGTATATTCTGCACGTTGCGGAAGATCCTGTAACTGGAAACATTTATTACCAGGAAATGTTGCCAGTTTTTGTCACCGCCATTCTAGGTATGTCAGTAATGCAGTTAAAATACTCAGCAATAAAATAAAAAAGCAGGGCATGAATTACGTAACTTTGAAATGATTGTCGTTCAAACGATACTGACAAAACCATGTCGTGAAAACACTGATTCATGCATTTGTTTTGCTGTTACGTGCTACTGTTACTGTTACGTAAAGCAAAACTGGAATTGAGTGGACGATATCGCACAAACTATCGAAAAGTTTTTGGTTTTCATGAAACAAGAAAATCTCAGCACGATATCGTCCAGACGGTTGTCGTCATACGTGATTCATGCCCAGGTATTACAGCAGTGTTTTAGTTAGTGTATATAATCATGAACAAAAGAATATTCGCATTCATTGGAGGCAATTGCATTGATTTATGCAAAAAAATTGTCCTAAATTTTTTTTATTTATTTTTTTCAAGTGGCTTAAAGCTGGTTCCTATACGCAAAAATAAACGTGGTATAAAGCGAGTATAACATGAAACACAGCTAAAATAAAAGCTCTGACCATAAACACAGCTGCAAAGCTGACCATGAACACAACTAGGAATGTTCGATATTTAAGAAAGTATCGATATCATGAAACGATTTAATTCATTGCATGCAAGGCGAATTTATATAAGGTGGTGTTACTAGATCAGCTGATTTTGTGTATCAGTTTCGCCTCACTGCTTCTAATGTCAAATTGAAAAATTTTGTTTGAATTTCCACACACACACACACAGATTTTGACAGTTTATGTCGCCAAAGCAAAAACAAAATACATGTAAATTTTTGTTTTTGTTCTCTTGCTATCACCTTATATTAATTCGCCTCGATTGCATGTAAAATCGCTATGGCGATATATCGGGCTGAACAATATCGATATCGGAAAAATCGATGTTGAAAATCCTACTCCCAATTGAATAGAATATTAGACCAGCCTGTTAACTCACCTAATTGTGTTATTTCGATCTTGTATATTTACTGAGGATTAAAACGGCATGCCGGTCGACTCAAGCGGCTCAAACTTAAGAGCTAAATAAATCACACAAGCTGTTGGTTAAACCTACTTTAGTATTTTTCCATACACTTTTTTGTAGATTAAAAATAAATTTCAACTTAAATATCGAAATTGCGGGTAAAGTATCGATGTCTTCGATATATCGACCTTGGAATATCGATTCAAAAAATCGATTGTCGTGTCATGAAATATCGATATTCAGAATAATCGATACGATATCGAACAGTCCTAAACACAACTGCATAGCCCCAAAAAGACCTTTGTGATAAAAGCTATGTTTCTTTACGGATAATTACGATTAGTTTATACTAGAAGCATTTCTCAACCTAAAAAACTAGCCGCTAAGCTCTCTTTCGTTCTTACGCTCTTCTTTTTTTACTAGCAGAAAATAGCAGCGGTCAAAATGAATGCGCTTAATATTTGCAATTGTCAAATACATAGATCAGCTGTTTACTTGCTAGTTCCTGCGATTTTTGCGTTTCTTACTATTTATTTATTTCGCTATCTGTGAGCATAATTCTCTCAATTTTCCCCATTCCTCTTCCTGATAATTCTCTGCTAAAAAATAAAAGAAATAAAGCTCAAGTTATATCGAAATAGTATCAAAATCCATGGTATGCAAACCTTGGTAAATAGGCCTTGCCATACAACCCTGTCCGGCTCGTCGTTCATGTGTTCACTCACTTGACAGATGTCACTAGCGGTGTGTCTATTAAACAAAGCGAAAATTATTGTTGTCTTGTCAATGGTCGTGGTAGTTCGAAGCGGATTGTAGTCTGTCAGTTGAAAAAATTTGATTGAGTAAAAATAAAATATTTTTGGTGACTGAAAAACAATAAACCTTTTGCAATTAAATATAACTGTAACTTAACGCATCTTGCTGTGATTTGACGTTGATTTGTGTTCTAGAGCGAACTACCGTGATTGTAATGCATATTTGGAACGCTGGATACACATCTTTGATCTGAAAAGTAAGTTTTGCACCATTTGAATAAGTTGTAGTTATTCTAATTACTGCGGTATCTCTGTTTTATACTATTTTCCGTCTTGACTGCCGTGAAAATGTATGAAAGTTTATAACTTCCCGCGTTTAAAACGTCTTGCCAATTTTTGCGTTATTATTTTACATATACAAAAGAGTTGCCATTAGCTGGCAATATATTGTTCCAACTGCGGGATTGTCAATCTGTGCATATTTTTGCATAAGCAAATAGATCCTATGCACCAATGCATGTTTTAATACCAAGTTTGTATGATGGTGAGTATTATTAGATATATATATATATATATATATATATATATATATGAGCTAAGTAGATATATTTGCGAATATAATTTAAATTTCGAAGTTAAAGCTGAGCGATTGTTACTTAGAAAATTATATTAATTAAAGATATACCTAACTTTTGAAGCAATACATTTGTGTTATAATAATTGTATAATCATTGTAGTAATTTAAGGTAGTAAATTGCGAGTGCATTAATAATTTTGCCAAAATTAATCACAATCCAACCGATTGCACACGCCGTCAAATTTCTTTTTCTCTATTGTCCGAAACTCGCTTTCTTGCATTCGTATTTATTTTGTAACGGAAATGTGATTTTGAAACTTCATGCAGCTCGAAAATTGGAAATTGTGTTATGCATGCCGTTGAATCCCGCTAGATACGCACTACATTTATATTAGAAATTTTTTAACGAAAATGTTATTAGGTGGCTTTGTTATTAGGTTGCCTTGTTATTAGGTTGCTCGGTTATTAGGTGATTTTATGGGCAACATTCTAGTCGAAAACAGCAAACGCCTTATCTAAACGGCCTTTCAACTAATCGCTTCAATAAAGTTGGGCGGCAGGCAAAATTTGATTCAACGTAATCGCTTTATGTAAATATCGTATGAATTAAAACTTTTGTTGAGATGGCATAATTGAGTACTTGGAACACATGGCAACCCTGCTGACCATGGTGGCTGTGCCGAGATGATATATTTTGCCTGGTAAAATTTGCAAATAAACTACTTTGCCGATTTGACTGCCTTATCATGTTACAAACGATTTCATTGTTGAATGTCTATATAATGCACACCCAGTTATTACATCCTCGGGGGCCATTTGCGTAAAGTGTTTTATGGGAAATTATTGAAACCAAATATATTGATATCTTGACATTCGAAACAAATCAAGTCCATATATTTAAAAACAAAAGCACCTATTTCATTGCGATTGAGAAATTTGTTGAAATGCGTAATTTTTCTGAAAAACCTAACCTCAAAATTTCTACAATCGATAATATAGACACAGAGAAAAAAAGAAGCAGAGAGAAAAATGTGAACAAGCTCTACACAGCACACGCTTAAACATCGGCGAAAAAATATATATGCATGTGTACATACACACAAACGAACAAACCCATTACATGCGGCTACTGAAGAGCGACGTAGCCAATAAAAAAAGAGAAACCAAACCGATGACGTAGGGATAATGGAAATTCGATTTCAATATCTGAACCGATTTGGAAAGAACCGCAAGAAATACTGTTACAAATATATACTGAATTAAATGTCTCGAGAGAGTCACATAAAAGTTTCGTGCATGCACCTACGGGGAAAATATCTCGCATTTTCTATATACTAGAACTTGTGTACATATAACCTAAATTAGGCTATTAACATCAAATTAAACAAAACTCAAAATTCATTGCATGCTTGATAGCGAATTGCTAAACGTTACAAGCATTTTAATAAATTTTCGACCCAAACCAATATGGCCGCCGTCGTTGTTCGTGCAATGCCATCGTACGCTTCGCTTATACATATATGTATGTACCTATGTACATATGCCTCAACTTGGTATATTATCACCAGAAATGAAGCGGGGGTATCGGAACGGGCATACGTTTGTTCGTTATAAAATTCATTTTGTGTATGTATACTACTGGGGAAAACAGGGAAATTATGGTTAGGGCTTGGCCTATTGCCTAAATACTTGAACTTTTGGATTTTGGAACCTGCTGACTAAAAATAATATCTTTCGAAATTACGCATTCTGGCTGTAGACACGACCTCCTATACCGTTGGTTTGTTACTTTTATGCACAGTGCACACAGCATGTGTGCATAGAGCGCAAAGGTGTGTCGCGGCGGGGTAGAGGTTTGAGACGCGATGAATGATGAATGCTGTGCCAATATTGAGCGCATTTTATTTGAGACTTTTTTATTTTTATTAATAACTAAAAATTTCCCCCCTTTAGCGTAGTTTGGTAACACCTTTAATATCTTTTTTGTTTGTTTGAGTAGGTAAATAAGTTGCATTATGCATTATTCTCTTAGGGGGCCAACTGAAAAAAGCATTGTAAAATAGCTAAACATTGAACCAAAAATCCCTCAGTTTTTAATATAATTTTCAGTCATTCGACATTTTTTTTTTAATATTTTTACTTTTCCGTCATTCATACATTTTATTATTCGTATGTATGCTTGCTGTGTTGGCATTCGTCTTTTCCACTTTTTCGCCAAATGGGGGAACAAGTCGCCGTTGCCGCCGCCGTTGAACCAAAGCGACTGTTGTATAGCAATTTTATGGCTGCAGCTTCGTTGTTTTTCCTTTGCTATGCTTTTCTGGTAATTCTTCCGAGTTTTTACATCTAACATTTTTATTAAAGAGTTGATATTTCGAAAATATCGTTTCTTTAAAATGCCTTCGGAAATATATTTATTCTTCAAATGAATGTGTAACCAAAGATGATCGTTCTATTGCATTCGCACTCATCTGTAGGTATTACTTGTTTAGCTCGTGTTTTGAGCTGGTGCTCCTCTTTCTGCTTTTGTACGAGTATGTACCAGCGCTTGCCGGATTCTATGTGGCTGTGGTTGTGTGTTACTCGTATATTCAATGCAATCAAGTTTCCCTCGTGATGACTGCTGCTTTGTGGACTTTGTCTACTTTTGATTGGGTTTATATCTCGATTAATTTCTAAAGACGAAATGTCCGTATAATTCACTGTTTGGTTGGCTGTTGATTTTTCTTGATTGGAAATTTACGCTGACGAAAGTTCACAAAAAAAAAAGTTATGTCATTAAAAAAAAATAAGCTTAATTTTTTGCCCATCCCTAATTTTCCTACCTTCCTAAAAATTTTGAAATTTGTACTCGAAAAATATTTAATTTCAATACAATTTCTTCACTGCCTTAACCCAAAAATTGACTTACGCACAGCAAGTCCAGCGAACTTCGCTTATTTTTATTATAACAACCGAATTCTGTGCTACTTTATTGCCTTTTTGATTGGCGTACATACCTGCTTTCCTTTATTGTTAACATTTAATGCACGCTGGGCTTGAAATCTTAACCATTTCTAGCCTACATTTTAAAATATGGACATATAGACCTATTTCCATTGGATAGGCACTTTGTTGTGGCTCAACCCTCTTTTTGTCCCCGCATGCTTCTTGTACCTATCTACACAAAGTTTGCACATTTTTCTTAGCTAAACACACCAGCTAAAGCTAGCGTCTATGCGGTGCAATAACAAACACCTGGCATTCAACTTTCTACACTTGAAATAATTTCGAAGTTGAACTTTGAAGCTTTTGTTGGGACATAATTCTATAGTCGTTTAAGTAATTTGATAAAAGTTATATATTTCGATTCTTATAAAAATATATGTATGACTAAGTATAATGATGTCACGTACCTGCTCATCTTCTCTTAATTACGCTCTGGCCTTGGATTGTTGCTCTCCCGCGCTCTCTTACACGGCTGCTACTTTTATTGTTTGTAGCTTTGTAGACTGTACATATACGCGTATGCAATTTCTTCGCGGGTCCGCTAAAGATACAATTATGCAAAAGATGTGCAAAACTAAAATAAACAACAAAAAACCAGAAAATTGTTAAATTTATGTAAGAAAGAAAATATATGGATAAGGAAGTAGGCTTTCTTTGCTGTTAGGGTTTTAGTTATAGAGTATTTTTTGTTGTTGTTTTTGAGTATACATACAACTATTTCAGTATACATACACATCTTGGCAACTCTGCCACGTTGAATATACACACATTTATACATACGTACATATGTAGGTATACATAGATATCTTTTAACAAATCCAAGTGGCAACATTTTTCGCAAACCTATAATCTCCCCGATTACCTTTATTTGCAAATATTAAAAAAAAAATTGTTTCTTTGAACATAAAATATCGCATTTGTTGTTGTCCTTAACTTTTCGAAAGCTGCTTTTGAATTTTGATTTTTCTGCTCATATTTTTAAAAAACTTTCTTCTTTTTTCCCCAATTTATAAAAAAAAACTTTAATATAAATTTATTTTTGCCTATCTTCTAGATATGTATACTACCGCTTATGCATTTTTTTGCCCTCTTTGCATGCTTGAGCACACAATTCGGCGCCACGCTCTTTCTACGCTCTCATGAGCACTAGCGCCCGCTCATATGCCGCATACACGCACACACAAACCCAAAGGAAATGTGTCTGCCTGCTGGGCGTTTGTCAGTCAGTTATCGGTCAAAAAAAAGTCTTCTTGGTAGATCCAATATGTATTTCAAAGTATCTCTTATTCATGGCCGATACACACTGATTTTTTAATTGTCTTATGTTAAATGTTTTACTTAAAAAAAAAAAAAAAAAAAAAAATAACAGTGGCATGGAAATACTAAACTGCTCCACTAGAATATAGCCGCATGCTTGAAACAAACATAAACAAAATTGCTTAACAGCGCTCCAGTGGCGGCGGCGGCGACGGCTCATTCATTCATTAGCTTGTTGCTGTACTTAGTTTGTTCGTTAGGAGTGCGCCGTTTCGTCCGCGCTGTTCCCCCAAGTCCACCAAAAACTGTGGTGTTTGCTGCTCTTTACTTGCTTGCTCCGTCGAACTGGTTTTAGGTTTTGCCCGTAGACTTGGTACGGAATGTACACTACGTCGTTGTAGATTGTATGAAAAATATTTCTTGTTCGCTTATTTATATTTTTAAGTTATTGGCGTACACATTTTGAAATTAGATGATTTTTGAATTCGATAGTACATACTTTAGTTGGGCTTTAATTTTCCGAAATTATGTGGATCCCAATACAAGCCCATTTGGCACGCCAATACAGACTCAATTTTATGTGTACATATGCACACGATAGCATTTAATACGACTTGGTTTGACGTCCGTTGTACTGTATGCGTCCATATAGAGAGCAAAAATTTTTGTTAGCTTCGCAAGAGATACATTTTATGATGTGTATCTACATACTTTTGTGTATGTCGGTATATAGGGATATATGTGTGTATGTATGATTGTAAGCTTTTTTCATAGTTCTCATTATACCAGTCCGTCCACCAGCACTGGAGATTTGTTTGGTTACGTAAGACTAAATCCAGTTTTCCTTCGAGATTTGTTGTTCAATTGCTAATATTTTTAAATGCGTCTGCGAAAATTTGGGTTCCTGAGATGATTTTCCATTTATATAATCCGAAAATACCAAAAAGTACAAATATTGAGCTAAGAACAAAGAAATCACTGCTACCTCTTCTTCCATGCTGTGTAAAAATTTCATAGATGTATCGCATTACCAGTAGCTCACTACAACAAAATATGTATTCATTTTTACTATTTTAGTATATGGACATACCTACATACGCTACCTTAATTCACAAAGACCATAACCAACAAGTTTTTTATTTTACAGGAGAAGCAAAAAATATTATAAAAGGAGTATCAAATACAGGTAGGGAGGTTTTAAAAAGTCGCATGTAACTCCGTCGTTTTTGGTACTAACATTTAATCATTTTTATTGAAGGAGTATTTTAATACATACTACCAAAATCTGCGAAAAACGCAGTTTCAAAAAAGTGTTGGTTACGGCCATTGTAAATTAAGGGGACGTATGTATGTAAATTCCAAACTTTAAAGCCGTTTTTCTCGAGTTTGTTTTTTGTTGAGTTACCGACACTATTGAAGTAAATGAGCTATATCGTCACCTGAAATGCAAAAAGACGTAACTGAAATGGAAAAAGTCCTGACTAATTTTTTTTTGATTTTTTTCATAAATTTATGTGGCAGTTGTAATTCGATGAAATCTATCATATCAATCAAAAACTGAATTTTAATTTTTTTTTAATTACGACTTTTTGTATTTTAGCGACGATGTTTGTTACGTCCTTTTGCATTTCAGGTGACGATATATAGGTATGTATATTCGGGCATATATTTTTTTTTTACTAAATAGTAAGCCGCCAAGTTCTTAAAACCTGAAACATTGAAAAAACACTACTTTTTCAAATTAATGCATACACCCAGTTTCACGAAAGCAGTTTAGGTGAAAAATGATTTTATTTTGTTTTTGAATTTAATATGAAAACCGACCGAAGGGAAAATATAATTTTTCGCTTAAGTTGCGGGTGAAACCAGTAGTAATTTGCTTCTCTGAATCTGCAGATTAATACTCTGCATTCTGCAGATGCATACATGCACAAATACAAATGTACATATGCAGTTACAGTAGCGGGAAGAATGTTGTATACCTCATCGCGTAAAATACAAACTTTCTGTAAAATATACGAAAGTGAAAAACTCGCAGAAAGAGCAGCCAAATTTTAACTTATTACAGCCACCGGAGTAATACAGTTGTGACTATATCTGGCCAAGGACTAACATTCCACTAATATACCCTACAATCTTTGGGAAATTTTTATGCTATTACAAGAAAAAAAAAATCAATAAGGAAAGGCTGGATTCAATGCTTCCAAAACGATGGATTTCAATACTGTGAAAAAAAAATTTCGGACAATAAAATAGATCAAAATGTGCCAGTTGAGAACCAACTCTGAAAAACTACTGGTCATATTGGCCGGACGATTGTCCGTTCGAGAGAGAAGCTTCTATTCACCTGAAAATGCCAAAACCGAGAAAGAAGAGTTGATCTTCGATTCGTGGGATGTATACTGGAGTGATGATGGCCCTTTGCCGGAGTATCCGGGTCGATCAGTTCATTAGTCAGAAACAGTTCCTGCTAGGCTGCCACATAACAACTCACCCATATTACAGTCTGACGCAGAGAGATGCACCACCAGGACACGTAAGAAGAATACCTTAGTCATCTAGAAGCAGACAAACAATTTTAATCACCCCTCAGCCTTCATCGCGAAGCAGGTTTCTCCACAACACGAGGACACCACGAAAACATAGTCCCCGATGGCCGGCTGCCTCCCATGGATATGAGCGAATTTCAACTCCCGCACGAAACTAGAACCACACTGGCGCAACTCAGATCTTGCTGGTGCCTACACTCATACAGAACCAGATTAGATCCGGAGATCTGCCCAGCATGCGGAACCGGTCCTTACAACACCGCGCACCTTTTCCATGCCCTACATATCCCACCCATTTGTCACTGGAAGCGCTGTGGACTCAACCTATCGAGACCGTTCGCTTCCTAAGATTGGAGGAGTCAGATGGGGAAGATGAATAAACGACGATGATTAAGAGCTTGCTTGTAAGCACATAATGTCGATACCTTTGCAAACCGACTAAATCGTAAAAACGTAAACAAATTTTTTTCAAAATTTTCTTTTTGATGGCTAAATGATCATCGAAGGAGAGATGATTTAGAAGAATTTCTGCAAGCAAAAAATAATAATTAACAAAAAAACAATGCTTACGTTTTCTTCGCGGTTCCATGGTTCATCAATTTCGATGCCTAATGACTCGAAAATCCAGCGGATTGTCTCCGATAAATTGATTTCCTTCGCAGTACAATCAAAGGCATTCGCAACGATCGCCAAAGACAAAACGTTTACGATAACATACAAAAAACTAACCGGCCGGTTCTTAATTATGTGACACTAATATCCTCCAAAATCCTTCACTCCGAACTGCTACGGGATATCTTCTGATGTTCCGCGAATAGCAGCTACTCGTACTCAATATGATCAGAAAACAATTTCCCTTTGATTGTTGCTTCCTTCGGGAGCACTCGAACCGGCACGAGTTTGGCCACGAGCTGTCTGAAGGCATTTCTACGAATTAACGGGGATTCATTCATTACACATTAAATAAACTTCAGTGGACACTATATACGGATAACACTATATTAACCGAGATAATGCGACAAATTCCATGTCCTCTCGCCACCAGAATGCCGCAGTCGTGGTTCAACAATCACCTAAGACAAAGAAAGAGCTTCAGAGACGTCCGCGTTTCCCGTATGCCGACCATCGTTTGGAGGTGTGTTCATTGCCCGATTTCCCTTTCTTGGTCTGGTGTCTTAGTCCGATTATAATGACAACGAAAATTTATGCATATCAAAGAGATAAATCACACGATATTGAGTTTATCTAGGAAAGTTTCCGTCATATTCATAAAGATTCTGAACTTGTACCTTCTTAAAGAATAAACGAAAAAAATGGGATCGATATAAAAAATCATCGAACATGAAAAACTGTTCAGCAGTTGCTTCTGGTTAATCGTTCATAAACGAGCATCTACACTGGAATTTTCGCAACAGGCAAAACATCTTTGAATATATAAAACGACGGTGGTATTTCCTTGAATACACTCTTCTCTTGCTTTGTAGCTTCAAAAAATTAAGACTATTGCCAATATATTTTTACGTGAAGTCTCACAAAAGCTAGCTAGGATCAATCTTAACAAATAACGCGAAAATGGCAAACTGATTGAAACGAACTTCTCAAAGTCATTAATTTCATTCAAGACCATTGACCGGTTTATCTTAGCGGAAATTGTCCTGAGAGACATATTACATACATACGAGTATCTCATAAGGGTTGAAACAGGCAGGCGATCAGCTAAAAAACGTTTACGGTTAGGTGGAGTACTTCTGCGTTTGTTTTCCAGACGATTATTCACCTTTCACTCAAATATTAAGAAGAATGCAACAAAAAGGCAAACTATTTTGTAGAAAAGAAAACGCCTTACATCTGTGAAGGACGTCATTGAATAGTACCAGCGTTCGAAGAGCGAAAAGAATCTGTTGGTGCTCAGTTTTCACAGCAACCAAAGGAACCCGAAAACATACTGGATTTCGAATAGTTTTAATTTTGTAATCTGGATCGGGGGCGTTCCCGAACAGGCAGAAGGGTTTTAAATGTTTTGTGGAATATTTTATACTCTCATAATAAAAACAAACCAACGGAAAAAGACCTTAAGAAGCTGATTAAATCGGAACAGGAGGCTTTCAGCAGAATTTTAAATATTTTGTGGAATATTTTATGCTCTCTGATCGAGTCGCACACCCGACATAGATCATTCGACCATATTCCCAGCTTTTACACATGCTCTCTTAGGGCCAGTTTTTTATTGCACGGTTAAACGCTCGAGCCAGCTGGTTTGAACTAAGATTAGCCAACCTAATGTCAGCCAATTAACTAAAAAACTAACCCTTAGTCGGCAGTGTCCTGTAAGGATACATGTTATTACCTTTGGGAGGTTAATTAGGTGTTGAAATCTCTGATTGTTGTACCCTCCCAGTAGACTCTTTGCCTGGCGCAGTACTGCTGAACCACGCCAGTTTAGCTCCCTTAGTACGTTCCTCCCATTTCTCAGGTCTTATTTTCCTATTATCTGGTGAGACTGCAGCATTTTTAAAAGGTAAAATTTTTTAACAAAATTGTGTTACAATAATTTGTAACCGACTTCATACATCATCGAAACCTGAACGAGGTTAGTTCTGGTTAAAGGCCATATCTTCCTAGCTATGTGGTTTAGATAACATTTATACTTTTGCCAATTATGTTGTAAGGCTACTCTGGTCTAAATTCAAACATGAGTACTATTTTATTGACCGCCACTGTAAGTATGTACATACATGTGGGGATTCTTTCGGGTTCTCGTTTGATATTTTTGCTGCAAGTTTAAATTTAAGCAATTCAAAACTTAAATAAATACAACACAATAAATTAAAATAAATTGAATAAAATAAATTAAAACAAGATAGAATTAAAATAATAAATAAATAAAGTTAATTTAAATAAAGTAAATTATAAAAATAAAATAAAATAAAATATAGTTAAAAAAAAATAGAAAAAATAAAATAAGGTAAAGAAATAAAACAAAATAATAAAATCACATTAAACAGAAATAAATTAAAATAAAATAAATTAAACTAAAACAAAATAAAAAACAATTAAATTAAAACAAAATAAATTTAAAACAAAATAAATTAAAATAAAGTAAATTAAAATAAAATAAATTAAAATAAAATAAATTAAAACAAAATAAATGAAAATAAAATTAAAACAAAGTAAATGAAAATAAAATTAAAACAAAACAAATTAAAATAAAATAAAAAATAAAATCAAATATTTATAAATTTAAATGATTGTTTTTCTGCCGCTCAATGTACTTAGTTTGTATTAGCATACATCTGTAACTCTAAAATACTTTTTATTTTCAGGAAGAGCAAAAGAAGTGTTGCTTCTGTACCAGATTATATGTACAATGTTTTGCGTGTTTAAATCAAAGGAAAACTCAATATGTATCAGAAGGAGTCGATATTAGTCAAAAGATTTCATATTCATTTGACTTTGTTTGTAGCGTTTTCTGTGCCTCTTTTGGACTTGGTGAATTTGCCTTTTGTTGAATATGAAAGGGAAGAAATGTAAAACGTACCTTAATACCTTTGAAAACGATGCATTTTTAATTCCTCTTACTTATTTCAAAATACATGTCGTCGTTTAAAGTACAAAAGCGCGTATCGCCGATCTGCAAAACCGCGTAACTAACATTTTTTGCCATAAAATTGGATTTGCTCTCACAAGCTCTTGGCTCAATCCTTATCCATTCGACCTGAAATATACTAGCAAGAAATGCGATTGCTTTATAAAAAGGAGAACCATTTTGAAATATGAGTGTACTCATATGCAACCTCACATACGCGGTTTTGCATTTTGTTGATACGCGGTTTTGTACTTTAAACGACGATATGAGTTAAGATTCTACATCGAAATTAAAACCCACAAAATTGCCTGTTGATTTAAAAAAATTTTAATTAAACACATTATTTTGTCTAATTTGTTTATTGCTTCTATGTAAAACTATGTCGTGTTGTATAAATTTTATTTAAATTTAAATTAACAAAAACTTTTATTAGCTTCTACTAAATCATTTCTATCGATTTTACAAAAAACCGCCGAATACACACTCGCTTCCAACCAGCTCAGCTCGTCCATGCAATATTCCCCCTTCTAACTTGGATCCACTAGCCAGCCACATCGACGAACCACCTAGTTTTTACTTATACGAGTACTTATATGTATGTACGTAGCTTTTTTTTTATTCAAACGAACAACTTCGGTTTTAGTTGTCTTATTTTGGTTTGCTCTCTCTGGGCGTTCGTTTAGTTGGCTTGCATGTTTTACTACTTTGTGGCTTTGGTCTGCGAAATTTTTATATGCCATATTTTTCTAAAGCTTTTAAACTTTTTTTTTAAATTAATATTTACCTAAATCTTTACATTAACATGAGAAAATGTTTCTAAACATTTATCGAGTCTGAAAAGTTTTGATAGGCGTGCTTACATACATACTTATTTTTTTATTCTTTTCCAACACTAAAATGATTACTTCTCTTTTTTGTGCTTCGGAATACTTGCAGTTATTCTTTATCCTGTTTTTCAAAATATGTTTTTTTTTTGAAGTTTTTGTCTAAAGTGTTTCTTTGTAGAAAAGTGTATGTAACCCAAAGTTTGTCCCCATTAAGACTCGCATAGCTGCCAGCAGTATAGCTACATACCTCTCGCTTTTACAACTCAAAGCGTGCATCGTTCGCTTTCATTCGTTTCCATATTGTCGATAGCTGTAACGCAATGTCTGTGTGTTTATGTTTTTGTAAGTGCCTACGATTTCTCTGATTAAATTTTGTTACGCTGTTCCAACCATAAACTTTTCCATAGTTAGTGGCATAGCTTTTAAATTTCTAATACATATGTATATCGTCTTCGTAATTCGTAATACCTAGTTTGATTAGTCGTTTACTACAAAATCGTATCAGTTTTTCTCAGCAAACTTTTCGGATATATCGCTTCTTCTAATCCAAGTTCCTTTAATTGCTTATCGATACATTGACCCTAAATAATCGTATGTATTCTTAGGTGTCGCCAGCTCAGCGTAGAATCCAGATATCTAGTCTTTAAAGTCATCTTTATTTTCACATTACTTTAGCATCCACACTGCAACGCGTGTGGATGATGTCTGTATGTTTGTATGTACTACATATGGATGCATCATATGTTGCGTACCCATGCACTTGTGCAACACCGCCTCTGCCTGCGTGCGGCAGCTTTGCGAAATTTGCCTATTGTTGGTGTTTCAGGAGGCGCCACTAGCTGGCGCGGTTAAACGTACCATACATACATACAAACAAACATATGTATGTAGTTTGCAGGGCTGGGTGATTTTGAGTGTTTTGTTTTTGTTTTGAGTTTTGCTGATTCTTCAGTTTTTATATTCGATTTGAGCTGTCAATGAGCGATAAATCAGCTGAGGCCTTAATGCCTTTCCTCCAAAATGCTTGAAACATTGCCTATTCTTTTTAGGTTATATACAAATTTTAATACGCATTTCACTTCGTTTGTTATTATTATTTTTTTTTATTTATTGTCCTCACATTGACCTTTTAGTAAACTATGTATTTCTTTTATTAAGTTTTAAATTGTTTATTAATTGTCATCTGTGAGCAAAGCAAAAAGCTTTGCACAACTTAAAAAAAGCTGAATATTTGGCGGCGCTTTTGTGCAAAAAAGCTTTTGCATTTAGGTAGGTGAATAAATACAAAGAAGTTATGCAATTTCTTTTAATTTTCAGCCATTAATTCTTTACTGAGTTTAAATATTTAAATTTCAATTGGTTTTGTATTGTGGATCCTAATACCGCTAATCATTGGGTATAAATTTTTGTGAGGCGGTCGTCGGTACCTCGTTTCATTTTAATAGCGCTGTTTGTTTTAGTGTTGCTATACAATTTCAAATTTTAAATTTTTTTTTTGTAACTAATTTTAAATAAATACACCTCCTACAACTAAAAGATATAGTATAACTTATATGTACATATCTACATACATAGATACATACTAACTTGCGCACATACACACATATGTACTCACAAAAAGTCGTCGAACTACACGCCTGCTGTGTATAATACATAGCATCCACTTACGTTCCACATGCTATACTTGCAATAAACGCTTCCTACATTTATATAAAGTATTACCTTTTTACAATAGCATTGCTTTTACATAAAAAACCCGATTTATTTAACTTTGTGTACCTGATATTCTCCAATCCAAGTTTTGCCTTCTTACCTTACCCTATATCTAATCGATCAAAAGTCATCAATACTCAGTGGAAATCCTTCTATAGCAGCCAGTACTCAGCTCAGCACACATCCGTGCTCGTAGTCCACTTCCCGACCCATTCACTTTTTCGATCCGTGAAAAACAAAAAAAAAAAAAAACTTTACCTAGTAGCGCATCGGCATACGAGAACGCATACGAGCTAGCTATCCATGTTCAAGCACAGACAGCGTAGTTCGTACCGAATTTTGCGCTCACTACATATTCAGTTCTTTGCATCGCGTGAAATCGGCCGGTTGTGTTTTGTGTCATTTTTGCCGTCTATGCGAGTTGCGCCTGGGAGGAGTGCGTTTGTTATTGCCGCTTGCACGTGTATGTGTGTGTATGTTTGCTTATCGTTAATCACATCATTACCAGCTGCGGTTTTGCCGCCCCCTAGAAGTAACTGTAAGTTGAAAATTTATTTTTGAAAATTTTTTGGTTAATTTATAATTTTTAATATTTTTTTTTTTAACAATAATCTCTTGTCTCAATGTTCTCTTTCTCTCTCTCTTCAGCTGCTCTGCTTGTGCTCTTTGTCGATTTTGCATTTCCCTTCTATTCATCTGTTTAGCACTTCTTCCTGTGCTGCTTGTTGACGTTTAACGTACCTCGTTTTTTTTCTGAAAACATCTTTTGCGACTTACGTACTTTAGTTTTATGCTGTTTTGTTTTCTTATTTCGCTTTTGTGTTCTATTATCAATGTATTCCTTAAGTACCTCGTGTCGTTTTACTCAATGATTTCCCTCTATTTCGAACTTTATCAAGTCAGTTTTAATTTTTTGTGTTTGTAGTTTTGTATCTTTTGTTCAATAAAATCCATTAACTACTAAAATTGTTCCTTACAGAGTTGCAAAATCACTTATAACTTGACTAAAAATTCTTACATTTCGCAGCTGTCATAAAATTACCTAAGTATAAGATGGAATTTATAAGAGACAGCGAAAATAGTGCTTTTCGAAAAACATTTCCACGGACATTTCCATCATAGTTTAAAAATAAAAGAGATTCATGCTTCGGCTTGATGCATTTCTGGAAAAAGGGGCATTTATTCCCATTTTTGCAGTTAACTAGTAAAAAACAGCTGTTTTTAACTACAGTCAACCATTAGTCCATTTGATGCTGTGAAATGTAAATTGGTGGTTTAAAATTAGTATATTATGACCCTAAATTATTACTTTAATCAAAATTAACCACTTCGCTAAAATTCTCCAAAGAATTTCCAGTACTCATTCACAATAGCAAAGTTATTTTGCTTTGTCACTATGCACAAACTCATTTACTCGTAAAACGAGTTGGTCCAACTAGATGGTTTTGTTGTAACGCCATAAAAAAAATTCCCTAAAACGGTTTTGTAGAATATTGCTGAAGTGACAGTCAATGGCGGGAAGTAAATCTGGTTCGTTTAGTTTTCGCACACCCGACTGTTGTGGGAGCAGGCTGCTGGTCCAACTTGGGTATATCTATGCACACCATATGTATGCATGTGTGTATGTATTACGTATGCTTTCCCTGCCAGCATTTTCAATCTTAGCGCGAAAAGAAAAAGGTACCCTACGGAAGATGCATGCCTACGGTTATAAAGCGAGACACAGGAGCAATCAGAAAACCACCCTTGTCGTACTTACATACATATGTACATATATTGAAAATAAGTCACCTGGTGATTTAAGTACATCTTTCTTTTTTTTCTGTTTGTACGCTAAGGGTCGTCTAATAGCATAGCGTTTTGTTGTTTACTAAGTTTTTTAAATCTTTCGGAGAAGTCAGAAAAGGTTCGCTATTTTAGCGTGGTTAAGAACACTCGAGAATGCTATAAATCGCAAAATGCTGGCTGTATTTAGTATCTGTTTTCTACTCGGTTATACTTCTTGATTGAAAAGATGTAACAGATTGTTTTCATTGGCATGCAAGCAATTATTTTGAGAGATGAAAAATATGTAAGAAGTTTGTAATAAACATAATTATAAAGTCTATGCTAGAACATCTCCAAAAGCATAAAATACTAAGCCAAGGGTTCCGAGAGATCATCCAACATGTTTCAGATTTTATTTCTGCAGAAGATAAGCCTTCGGGAATTCCACATTTAAGAATTCGAAAACAATTTATCATTGACCAAACTGCTAAAGTGCCTGAATTTCAGAAAAAGGCAATCAAGTTGAATAACAGAATTTGTGGCAGGACCAAGTAGATATTTTTTTTTATCATCAAAACTAATTAATAAAGTCCTTCGCTACCCTTAAGTCTCGACATAAATTCATATTTTCTAAATTAAAGTTGCAGCTTCGCACACTTTTTACTAATTGACTTTACTCTCTTTTTTTCAGTACTTTAATGCAGAACTCACATTGAATACATCTTCCCACGAGCTTAAAAATGATGGAAGTTAAACAGAGTACGCCAACCGACTTAAATGCCTTAACAGCTGGCACCAGCAATGGCAAGCCCAATGATGACATGGATGTTATATCAGAATTGGAGGCATCTAAACT
>NW_023460606.1:0-34442 GCF_013731165.1 Rhagoletis pomonella | reverse complement strand
AAGCATACGATTTCGAACTCGCGTAAATGTACATTTGCTAAATGCGAGCATGAACGCTCTTCGAAAACATATGTTCGAAAGTGCTAAATGTTGCATTTTAAATGCAGCAAAAACGCTGCATTAGTCGCTATACATAATACCAAGTAGGATACTGGTAGCCATGGCTACTAAACCAGCAACTGGACACCAATCGCCATACATATTGGGGCCATTAATACGCAAAAGAAATGCACTGAAATAAGTCGTTTCTATTATTTCTGTCGCCAGTGTATGTGTTTTATGAAAAACATTTCTGATTTTTTTAATTTTTCGTTCGTAAGACATTAATTATTTATCATCTAATATTTTAATGATTAATAATTAGGTCTTAAGATTTTATGAAAATAAAAGAAAAAAAAATGTCTTAAATGTGTCATTAATGAAAGCTTTCTAATCATGCGTGAGAGATCAGACTTGACGAATTTTTACATCAGCTGTGAATAATCAGGAATGATAGGCAAACCTGTCAGACTTGATGTGTCATGAATGATCGGTTATTACATCAAATTTGACTGCACATTGCTGACTTATATTTCTATCAAGGTTGATCACTCATAATTGTCGAAGATTTACATCACTGATGATTCAAATCTGAATGCCGAACTCAATGGGAGTGAGCAGTCTAGCAATATGCCAAAACGTATATGCTAGAAGGAGATGAAGCATCACACGTACACGAAAGTTTCCATCAGATTTTTCACACTGCCCTTTAAGGCCCGTCCACATAGAACTTCGGCGTTGCGTTGGCGTTGGCGTCGCTTCAACAGCTGACTATGAATACATGAATTCAAATGCAGCCGTCCACATAGCCAAAATTCGACAACGTTCACGCCAACACAAAGCAAAAAGATGGCCAACTCTCAACTTTTCGCGAGCGTCGCTCGTCAGCTGTTGCAAATAAATGAAATTATGTATGTATAAATAATATTTTAATCAAGCGCGGGCAAGAAATATCGTTTTTAATGCAATTATTGATATGAAATATTAATTTATCTATCGTTAGTATGTTAATTTAGTGGCCCGAGCATTCGCTGCTAAGCGTTCATTGTAGCAAGCATACTTTTAACGTGCGTTCTGTCAAACCAACGCCAATGCCAAAACCAACGTGAAAGTTCTATGTGGACCGGCCTTTAGAATTTGATAGAAACTTGTAGGTAGCCAGCATGATTCAATAATACAAGGTTAGATAATTATTGACAGCTGCGGTTTGACACTCCCTTACAAAAGGTTGCGTTTGCGAAGGACAGAGAAAGGGCAAGAATGCAATCCCTTGTTGCGAAAATGGTAGTAGAAAAGTACGTAAAGTAGGCAATTAGTAGTGAAATTCCTTTTGTAAATTCTTAAGTATTTGCAGGAAATCTGGCATTTTAAACGAAATGTTGAACGTAATATTTATATATCTACGTGAATTACGTAATTTATATGCTATTTAGCTGTATAAAAACTGCAAAATGACTCAAAATTAAAATAAGACTACTATGAGATTGATCCAATCCAATGCTTATGTTTTCATCAGTTAAATATGCTTCATATGCATATACAAATAAACATATTGCACAAAAGCTTATACTTTTATTTCACAACAAAGCTACACTGTTTCCATGTAAATTTGCAAAGAAGCAACACGGTGCCACCGCTAAGGGAGCGGTGCGAAAGAGACAACTGTCAATTTATCGAACCTTGTATTATTGAATCATGGGTAGCCAGTGACAGAAATCTCCATCAGTCTTGCCCATCAAATGATTTGTCAAATGATAGTCACTGTTCTTGCAGGGCAGTTTGGTACAACCAAAAAAAATAAAAAATAAATTCTGTGTGAAATACTTGCATAGTGCGAAATTTGTGATAGAAAAAAATTCTTCAATAATTAAAAAGGAATCCACATTAAAAATTTTCACACTTTTTCGTCAATTACACATGTCTCAATAATGTCGAGTTCATATGGTAGTAGTGGCAGCAGTGGGCACAATGATTTCGCCAATCCTCGATTGGAGTCGCATATGACGTTTGTGTGTCCAGAATGTGGAGTGGAATTCGAATCACAGCAGGACTGGCGTCGCCATTTAAATGAGGAGCATGATTATATACACAAAACACCAGCAGATTTCGATTTTAAAGAAATTAGTGAGAGCTTCCATGAATGTCAAGTTTGTCATAAATGGGTTGCCAATGCCAATCAAGCCATTGCACTGCTCCAATACCATCGTTTTCTGCACTTGCCATTTAACCGTACGTATCGTTGTCGACATTGCAAAGGAGGATTCACACGTAAACGAGCTCTTTGTGAACATCTCTACCGCTTCCATAGCCGTCAAATAATTATGGTAGAGAAAATGCGGCAAATAGAAAGTGAGACAACCACCAACGTAATCCAAACGGCTGAACAAAAGTTGCTTCGCGATCCACGTTTAAATCGGGAATTCTATTTGCGTTTTATTTGTCCACAATGTGGCAAGAACATCGATAGATACGAACAGTGGCTTAAGCATTTAGACACACATCCGTCTACCTCTCATGATTTGCGAATGCATCGCATCTCCGGCTCACGTAACCACTATTGCTTACAGTGCCGCAAGCTGTTGTACACTAATGAACAACCGAAATTGCAACGTCATCGTTTTACTCATCTGCCGTTCCGGCTGTTCTTCAAATGCACTTTCTGCATGGTAAAAAAGTCTTTCAAATCGGAAATCTTTCGACATTTCGTTTACGCTCATCCCCGACATTTCAATGAAGCCAAGTCCTATATTAAAAAGCCAGTTGAATGGGGAGCGAAGATAAATGATCGTCTTAACACTGAATTAGATGCAATACTGAGGCGATATAAAGTAATAGATAGCACCGAGGAGATGGATCCAGCTAATGATAATAAGCGTGGGAGGCAGCAGAAAAAGCAAACTTATGCAAGTGAAAAGGCAAGACTAGCAGCTAAACAACAAAGATTTGAGCAAGAACAAAGACAAAAGAACAGTGAGTGTGCTGATACTGCAATCCGTCGAAGTAACGTCCGAATAATCAAGGATAATGATAAGGTATCTAAGAGTTACACAATAACTCCTACGGAATCTACAACAGAAGATGATTTTGAAGAACTATGTGCTGATGTATTCGAATCCATTGAGGAGGAATCACAGCCCATGGTCCATAATGGCGCGCAAAACAAGAGCGATGCCATAGTTGAAAACTTTAAACAAGAAAAGAGAGATGAAGAAGAAGTGATAATATGCATTGAAATAGATACAGTCGACGATGATAACGATCCTTCCACACAGACAAACAATTTTATTTGGTCACCGCCGCGAAAACGTTTAAAATTATGCCAATCGGAAACATCAGCACATTCTACAAAACAAACAGCAGTCCAGAGTCATGGCCATAAGTATAATCTTCCAATAGCCAATAAATCTAACAAGAATGCATTGCTGGAGGAAAACATTCACTATCTCTGTCCTGAATGTGGCTCAGAGTTCAATGAACAATCAAGCTGGCGCAGGCACGTCTTTACCGAGCACAATATAGAAAATGCAATTCAGACAAATTTTCAAATGCTTGAAAATCAACAGTCCTACCTTTGCCTCGACTGTATGGATGTACAACATACCACGAAGCATGCCGATTTGCAACGTCATCGCTTCATGCACATGCCATTCCAGTCATATCTTAAATGTAAATTTTGCTCCAAAACAAAATCCAGCAAACCTAAAATGATGCAGCACTTGCAGGATTGCCATGTCTGCCAAGGTAATAATTCCACAAACCAAGTAGTAGAAGGTGACAGTAACAGCGTCGACGTATCGGCAGAACTTTATCCGTGCAAATTGTGTAGCAAATATTTCACGACAAAAGAACGATTGCAGTTACATCGCACTCAGACATGCGGGGTGCGAGCAAATGGTCTACAACGAGCCACTCCAGGCGGAAACACCACCAGCCAAAATAATAATACAAATGCCGCCATAGCAAACAATATGAAATTATTGGCACATTTGAAACAAGCACATGCACGCATGAAGCGTATGCTGGCCAACGACACAAACTGAATTTTGTATTCTTAAGAACTAGAATTAAATTTCAATGTTTTTGTTTACGTTGAATTTATAATTTTATTAAAATAAAGCTGTCTTCTCATATACATACACTTCAGTCGTACAATTACTTCCAATTAGACGTTCTTTATGTAAAATTAGCTAGTGCAACTTACTTGCATATGGTAAATAATGCATGTATGTAAGGGGTAATAATTAACAATTTTAGTTACATTTCTTATTTTATATTATAAGGGCGGTATTGTCACTTGCGAAGCGAATGAATTTGGCGAAGCGGACGGTTTGGCGAAGCGAATGGATAGGCGGACGCAACTTAAATATGCATTAAGAGTGTTCGCTTTTACCAGCTTGTGCAAGTTCTTCGCATCGCGCACACTTTTAATACCTTCTCTGCCTTTTGATTCGCTTCGCCAAACCGTTCGCTTCGCCAAATTCAATCGCTTCGCAAGTGACACTACCGCCCTAAGTATGTTTGAAGCCGCTTGTAAGCATACGAGTTTTATTCGACTATAAGTCACCTTGCCACTAAGTAACATTTTTAAGAATTTTTATAGAATCTCACAAACGCATGAAATCGTGGACTTGTGTTTAAAAATTAAAGGAAAAATGTACACCATTATTCGTCTTGGACCCTTCTCTTTGTAACAATTGGACAATATTTTGCGTTATCGAGCTGACAAATGGCACAATTTTTCTTAAACTAATATTTGCTAGTGCAAAGAAATTAATATCCCAAACCTATTGTTTTCGTTTCTGCCAAATAAATGTCGCATTTTGATGCCCCTTTCTCTTTTATGAAATGCTGGACAAGGACAAGATGGCAAAAACATGCCCTTTTACAGGGTTGTGTAACATCAAACACATTTTGCGCAATCGCAAATAATTATCTAATAGATAAATATTTCATTGAACGCAACTATAGATCATTACTCATCAGACGCAACATGCTTTCCTAAGATCTTATCAGACATTTCTTGAAAAAAAAAAATACCATGGAACGTATTGCAGTATAGCTTTCGCAATTTAAGTTTAACTACTTACATAACTAGGAACAAGAATTACCTACCTGCTACACTACATTAATATTTATCTACTAAGCCTAACGTGTCATTTGAAGTACTACTATTGTTAGTCATTTTGTGCCCATAATCCCATAGACCAAATTAAACCACTATCTGTTTCTATGCATACCTCTTGAGCAGCATAGGTATTTGATGTGCTAACCATATGACCAAACTCCATAGGTGATTTCGCTGTTTAGGATTGATAAAAAGTTGTATTTATAGAAAAGCTTTTGCGTTAAATAATCGATACATACATAAATTCCATTTCAATCCTGTAGTAGTCACTGAATTCGCTCTACTACCAACCGGTATCAATGCGCACCAACGTTGACAGTGGACTAGTTCTTTTGGTATTATAATTTTGTGTTTACCCGGCAGAAGTAGCCAGCTCAAACAAGCACTACTCAAGAGATATATGTTAAGTAGATCGCTTTGTAATTTGAATAAAGTATTTATATTCGCCATTATCTGATCTAGACGGCCTGTATTCTCTTGAAATACAATAACTTCCTGTATGTCTTCTGATTTCATCTGTGGTTGCAAAAATCGTAAAGCTTTTGTAAAATCTGTCTCGTTCTGGTTAGGTGTGTGTTGGTATTTAATATCTGGTGCACTAAAAAGCTTCCTTGTTTCTTCTGTAATGGAGTCGAAATCTCCAGTTATATATTCCGGTAGCTTTAGTTTCTCTCCCTCACAATGCATATGCATGAATTCATTCCAGTGATTAGCGCCACCATCTATTAGGCAACGAATTTGTGCTGTGCAAAAGTTGTAATATATATTTATAAAGCAACTTATGTACATACGTAACTATAAATATAGATATGTATGTATAGTTTTTAATTGATCATATTTACCATTTTGCCATATTTTTTTAACTATCGGCGGTGACACTTGTATTGGCCGGTTAAGCACGATACAAGCGTAACCACTCCCCACTGTATGACAGCCTTTTAGCAGCTCACTGGTTCTCCAAAGGCACACCTCGTTGGTATCGCTATTGCCGCTTGTGGTTGTAGTGTTTCCTCCATTTAAATTCATTGAAATCGGAATACGTATCGGCCGTCGCAGTGTAGTTTGGTGCAATGTGCAAAACAAATCAGAAAATCTGGCAGAAAACATACGATCGAATGCAGTAAAGTTGCTGGTCGTTGCAAATGTGACAATCGCAGGGTCGCCCCTTTAATTTCGTTCTACTAAATGTGTAAATTTTGCTGATTATTTTTTATTATCTCTTAATATTTTGTTTAAAAATACTTATTTCCATATTGTATTTCTAAAATTAAAAAAAAAATAAATGCTTGCTTGGTCCGCTTGGTCGTGTAACTTTTGTTTTTATTGTAAACATTGTAGTAAATAAGTATAACAGTTAGTTATGAGGAAGGGTGGCAACATAATTCAAAATAAAGAGCGTGTCACACGTGACAATGCAAGATTTTTCGAAGTCTGTTATACTGATAAATTGTAGAAAAAACTGCGTAGGCAAGGAAACCTATAGCTTTTTGACGTTCGGAGTCGTCGTAGGAAATATGAGGACCCCGAAATCTATTATTTACTATTTAGTTTTAATATATTTTTTAATGAAGAAATTCTGAAATAACTTTATATGTATTGTGTGATCGCTGCTGCAATTTTCAAATTTCGCCTGTTTGAGAGATCTGCTGAAATTATTTATATTGCCAAGAGTGTTCTCGTATTCCGGGCCCAGGTGGTTCATTTGGTGATATCTTTTTTCTGCTCGATTTGCCCGATTTGTTATTTTTACAAAAATAGTTTTAAAACAAGCTTTCCAAATATGAACTAAACGGAGCTATAAATACGAGTTTTCCAAATATCTTGACTTGCGCCACCTATCGGCAAAATCGTTTGTGGAATTATTCCTTTAATGTAGATAATATATATTATAAATATAACCTAAATCAGACCATACATAGGGTTTCGACATATTTGAACCCGATGCCACCTTCCAGCAAATTTTTTTTATGAAATTATTTCCCTCCATGTAGGTGATATATGTACATAAGGGCTGTGGCAACCGTCTGAATGCTGTTGTGAATTTACAAATTCACCGAAATATTCAAAAGCAAGAGCATGTACACAAGATCCCGATCAGCCCTAATCATTCCAAATATGAACCAGATCAGACTATAAATACGGGCTTTTCAAATATCTCGACTCCTGCTCCATCTAGCGGACTAATACCTTTCATATTGCATCGCCATCTGGTTCTGAGCTAAGTTTGAAGTTTCGAGCTCATAGGAAAGCTGGTGAAACATTTATTGCAAGATTTAACCCAAACAAAGATACACGTTTTTTTCTCAAATTATTTGTGACACCAAACAATCATCCATGTTCTACTCAAAACTGACAAATATTTCGGAATATTTTACGGAAAAATATTTATTAGTCAAACGCATTGTTAAACTATAAACTGTAAATTCTTTCAAGAAAATAAGCGTAGCTACACTCAGTATGTACATACATATTTTATTTACAAAATGCAAAGTTTCTTGAATTTGGGTTATAGAATTTCAAATCTAATTCATGTACCAATGTACCCTTGTAGCTGTACATATAACAAAGTTTTATATTTGTACCTAAAATCTTGTAAGAAGTTAAATTTTTATGGGGACATGCACGACCGCTAGATGAAAAAATATATTTTTCGTGGAATTTAAGCAAATTCCATCACTGAATCAGAGTGGATACGATCGCAGCATAAACTTGAGTACATCCGCTCATATCAAATAGGATTCTGTGGTAGCATTTCTATTGATTTCAAGAAAATCGCAATACGAATGTATTTAGAATAGGCCAGAAAAACCAATTATTCAAAGTTATACAACTTATAATAAACTTATGCACATACTACAAGGAAGTATACTTCCGGTACGTCCTAAAAGATGTATGCATGTTCTTTAACTGTTTTACTATTTTTGGTCTGAGAAATCTGGAATCAGAGAAGTTTTGTCTTCGTGGCATGGTTCAGGCATGTCAAGGTCATGATAGTTGCTTGGCGTGGTGGAGAGGCCTTCCTCTAGATCCTTTTGGCGAAACCAACGCTGGAGGGTAGAGACGTGGGGTAGCGGATACCCTTTGTCATACAAATATGTATATGCCACTGGCCCTGCTGCGTATAAAGATAATGCGCTGGAAATGTCATTCCATGACCATTTCACGTTTCGATCTATGTAAAATAAATAAAATAGTTACATTAACTTTCTACCAAGAAGATTTCAAAACATGCCTGGAGAAATCATTTTACGCATTTGATTTTCGGTAAAGATTTGTTTAAAATTATTTTGGACAGCATTCGCTATGTTCAACTGATGAGCCAAGTCCCTGTTTTCCGCTTTCAATTTTTTCACCTCTCTCTTCAGTTCGTAGACATCCCTCCCCATGAGGGCCTCCATAATAATAGGTCTGAAAGTATGTATGCAGGTAGTTGTGAAAGCAACAAAATAAAAATGCAAACGCCCAAAACCAATCACTTACTCTGTTTGCGTTTGGCAATCTTTGGCGGGTTTCTTAGTTGCAGCAGTTAAAGAAACGTATGAACTATTTATATCAAAGAAATAAATACATACGATTTTTAAATTTTACAATGAATGGACTTCAGTATTCAATACGCACTTACTCTATTAACATTTGACAATTTTTGACGATCTTTTCTGTTCCATTAGTTAAAAAAGGGGATGGGCTATTAAAGAAATATTTACATGTTATAAATTTTATAATTAATACATTTTATACGTGTTTAAAAACAATTCATTTATGTTAAAAATTACGAGTTCTCAGTTACCTTGCCTGTGAGAAAATTGGTGAATCCAGTATTTCTGGGGCTTGGGAATCAGAAGTACCAATATCCGACCTGTATTAAAAATTGATATTTCAAGTTCATAAAAGTAATAATTCTAAAACTTACTCCAACTGGGCATAATATGAATCCGTAAATAAGTTACCATGATCAGATGGCGTCCAGTTAGAGTTGGTTGTTGTTGTTGCTGTAGTGTTGGGACATTCCGATGGGGGAAATGGTACGGCTTTTGGCAACAACTGTGATCTCTTCCCACCGCCTATCATATCCGAACGCGAAAAATGATCCACACAAACACTGTCCTTTTCTTTAAAATGTACCCCGCAATTTTTTCCCCAAAGCAACCGTTGGGACTCCTCGGCTGGAACCCGAAAAAACGGCCCCGTTCCGCGTTCCCTTCTTTTATGGCAGATAGCACACCGTCCCATTTTTCCTTCAATTTAATTTTCACAACTCACAAAGCAAACTAGACTTCAAAGATAAATAGGGATGCGAACTAGGGATGGAAAAGTCGATTCTAACTTTAGTCAAAAATCGACTTATCACTGAAAAAACTCGACCTTTTTTGGAATCGGCTTTAGTCGCCTCGCGACGACTTTTCGCCTTTTTTTTACTAACAGTAGCTACACACGACGAGCATATCCGCGCACATGTGCGCCAACATGCTCGCTGTCATTTGCTACAGACGGCGAGCGGCTCATAAGTGATTTTGTACTCAAAGCGTAAACATGGAAAGGAAAGACGCGGATGATGCAATTGAAATACTTATGACTTAGGATTTTTTATGTATGTGTTACTTAAATTTATTTATATTTTACTTATATGTATGTACATACATATACATATAGTAATTTAGCCTAATTTATCAAAAATTCAATTAACGCACATGGCTTGGATGCATTTATCCGCGATGTGCACACTGCAAGCATTAACACAAAGTGAGGTTGTTGTTTTTGTTTCCAATGCGATGCTCGCAAACCACGCTACAAACGACGAGCATACTCGTTGAAAATCAAAATTTTTTGATTTTTGGCGAGCATGCGCGCAAACCGCCATACAAACGCCGAGCATGACCCGCAAGCCGCGCATGTGCGCGGATATGCTCGTCGTGTGTAGCTACTGTTAGGGCCCGTTTTTCAGTGCCAGTTTAAACTTAGATTAAGTAAACCGAGTTTAAATTGGCTGACATTTGATTGGCTGATTTTAGTTTAAACCAGCCAGATCGAGCGTTTAATCTTAAACTCAGCTATAGTTCTATTAATAGGAGCTTTAGTACTACCTCGGACATTGAAGTGCAATCTCTCAAGCAGAGACGGGCAATCAATCCTGCCTGTAGCAATGTCAGATATAAAAGATATCGCCAAGAGTGTTCTTCTGTCTTTTAAGGAACTTGAGCAATTTGCACTTGGAAGTGAATTTCAGGCATTGCCTGAATAAAAGTACTTGTTCAAATATTTTGTGCAAGAACTATGTAATAACGAAAAATCTGGTACCCTGCAAAAATCGTTGGACCATGTAGTCTACTTGTGGTAAATTGGAGTACTTACAAAAGTGTTCCTCTGTCATGCTGTAGCGGACCAACTCGTGTCTCTGCGCCAGCTTATTGTTTGTTATCCGATCACTGCTCGTGTTTTAACGAAACGTGATTGAAGTTGAGCATTTGAAAGCACAATTGCATGTCTGGCTGTAGCTGAACGTGTAGAGATGCTCGCTGTTAGTTCTTAGCTCCCAGCACATTCGGGTTCGAATGCCGTCAGAGGTAACATGTAATTTTTAAGTTTTCTCTTGGTTTTTATTGATTTCGAAAAAGCATTTGAGAAGTGAAGAACAAAAGAGTGGACAAACGAAAAAATAAAACAACAATGCCATTGTTAATATGTTGGAATAGTTTTGTGCTACTCCGATGTAATGCAGGGATGGAGTATATGGTCCTGCCCTAGGACATCGCAATGTTAATTGGACCATATTTTTTATATGAATTGTGGTTAATTTTGGAGTACTCCTTGGTCCTTCGGGAGTACTCTTTACATGCATGCTTGGAGTAGTCGCGATTTTTGCAGGGTAGTAGTTCAAAACACAACAAGCTTTTACAGTGTGACAGAGTTGTTCTTCATTTTACTTGGTTGGCCTTTTTTGGAAAAGGGTTTCTGCAAATATGGGTACATGTTCTTGACAATATAGATATTTTAGAATAAAAAAAGGCGAACATACTGTAAAATGCAAAAACTTGTGAAGTTGAAATACCGTAAAATCTCGGGATCCCGGGATTAGAATTTTTGAACACCGAAATCCCGGGATTGTTAAAATGCTTCGGGATTGAATGCCCTAGTTCTGACTAAATCCTGTAAACAGGACTGCTATTGGAACAGACTAAATATATATTACTTTTTACTGTATGAGTATATGTAAATTCAAAACTTTAAAAACGTTTTTCTCGAGTTTAGCTTTTTCGAGTTATGATACTATTGAAGTAAATGAGTGATATTTATGTTAATAGAAATGCACATCAGACCATCTTAGGGCCGTTACTTTTAGAAAACGTAAAAGGCGTCTTATAAAATTGTATTATTAATTAGTCTGTTCCTTTGAACTTCGGACTAAAACCTGTGGAACCAAGGCGCATCAATTACAGGCGATAGCGATAGAAGCTATGCTTCTTCTTATGAGCACGCTTGTGTCAAATTATCGTCTATTTTGCTTTATTTACATATCCGCGGATACATACACATATACGTATATATACCCTGCAAACAAATGCTCCCGAAATCTTTCAGTATCGGAAATTTGTTACGATTCTTTTAGAAATCTGTAAAGAAAAACATATGAAGCGGTGGACAAGAACTAGTAAAAACTTTCTGTATGATTTCTTAAAGAAAATTCTTAAAAAAATTGTGAAACCTTTCAGAATTCTATGAAATCCTGGTATGCAGGGTATACATATACATACGAATATGAATAGATAAAGAAGATGTTGATGACACAAGGAGTTCATACCAACGGTAAATGTTGTTTTTGTACGATTGCTACAACCTGTAGTTGTTGAATCATGTGTGGAACTGTCAAACTACAATTCTACTCTATCAAGTGAGAGTAAAAGGAGAACAGATCCAGAAGTGCACGGGAACGCAAAAAGCACTATTTCCTGTAAAAACGTCAGTCGGTTTGTTTACATGTCATTTGAACAACACTGATTTAACTGAAGTATCACTAACTAATTATTGAAATCTATACATATTCAATCATTTCTTTGTTTACTTCCATTTTTTTTTTACAAATATAAGGTTCTTTGCTTTCACCGCTTTCGGTTTTTGTTTGCACATGCAAATCAGTTGATCGTTTGACACTTTTCCTGAATTTACAGGAAAAAAAACTCCGGACTAAATCCTGTAACTTCTGACTAGGAACAGTTGCTCAGTTACTCTCTCAAAAGTGTTCCCACTTACAGGTTTTATGTCAATAGGAACGACTTCCTGTAAGTTCTGACTAAATCCTGTAAACCGGACTGCTATTGGAACAGACTATTTATTTGCTTTCACCGCTTTCTGTTTTTGTTTGCACATGCAAATCAGCTGATCGTTTGACACTTTTCATGAATTTACAGGAAAAAAAAACTCCGGACTAAATCCTGTAACTTCTGACTAGGAACAGTTGCTCAGTTACTCTCTCAAAAGTGTTCCCACTTACAGGTTTTATGTCAATAGGAACGACTTCCTGTAAGTTCTGACTAAATCCTGTTAACCGGACTGCTATTGGAACAGACTAAATGTATGATTGCATCTTTGCAGCTGAACATTTAGTATATATTTGTATATAAAATCGAATTGAATTTCTTATTAACCGACTTCAAAAAAGGATGAGGTTATCAATTCATCGAAATATTTTTTTTCTTTCTTTTTCTCTTATGTACAACTTTCTTTTATGTACAACTTTTGACCAGGTTAACCGATTCATAAATATTTTCTTTGAAGGAAAGGATGTTCCTCAGAGGTGGTCCCATACTAATTTGGTTGAGATACGATCATTGGATCAAAAAGAAATTAACAGTGCTCTTAAATTTTAATGAGAATTGGAAGTCGGGTTTGTTTTTTGCTTAAAAATTATTTGATTTGAAAATACTTTTCTACAGAATAATAATATTGGGGTGAATTACTGATTCCATCGTAGTCCGATTTTTTGTGAAAACTATGCAAATACCATCACTGAATCAGAACAATTACAATCGTAGCGTACACTTTTAATATGATATGCCCTAATAACCTACTATCAAAGTCATAAAATTTACACATATACAAGGTAGTGTAAAAAGATGTAAGCATGTTTTTCAAGTTTTAGTTACGAGTATTTTTGGTCCGAGAAATAAGGAATCAGGGAGGTTTTTTCTTCGTCGCATATTTCAGGCATTTCTAGGTCACGAAGGTCGTTTGGCGGAGTGAGAAGTCCTTCCACTAGATCGTTTTTGTGATACCAACGCTGAAGGGTAGATACATGGGGTAGCGGATACCCTTTGTCATACAAATGTGTATATGCCGCTGGCCCTGCTGCGTGTAAACATATTGCGCTGGAAATGTCTTCCCATGACCATTTCACAGATCGATCTATGTAAAATAAATAAAATAGTTACATTAACTTTCTACCAAGAAAATTTTAAAACATGCCTGGAAAAATCATTTTACGTATTTGATTTTCTGTAAAGATTTGTCTAAAATTATTTTGCACAGCATTCGCTATATTCAACTGATGAGCCAAGTCCCTGTTTTCCGCCTTCAATTTTTTTTACCTCTCTCTTCAGGTCAAAGATTTCCTTCTCCATGGGGGCCTCCCTAATAGTAGGTCTGAAAGTATGTATGTATGTAAGTTCAAAAGTAATAATTCAAAGCAAAATCCCTCGACAACCACTTACTCTGTTTGCGTGTGGCAATCTTTGGCGTTTTTTTTAGTTACAGCAGTTAAAGAAAGATATGAGCTAATTAAATTAAAGAAATACATACGGTTTTTTAAGTTGTTCAAGCAATACACTTCAGTATCATATCCTTTAAGATGCACTTACTCTATTAACATTTGGCAACCTTTGACGAGCTTGTCGGTTCCATCAGTTAAAAAAGACGATGAGCTAATTAAATGACAGAAATATGTATGTTATAAGTTATATAGTTCAATACACTTTATTTAGTATACGGGCTTAGAAATAATTTTCAACTTTGTTAAAAATTAGTTCTTCACTTACCTTGCCTGTGAGGAAATTCCTGAATCCAGTATCTCTGGGGATTGGGAACTTGAAGTAGAAATATCCGACCTGTATTAAAGATTGACATTTCGAGTTCATAAATATAATAATTTTATAACTTACTCTAACTCGGCATAACATGATTCCGTGAATAATTTACGATTATCAGATGGTGTCCAGTTGGAGCTGGTGGCGCATTGCGATGGGGGAATTGGTATGGCCTTTGGCAGCAAGGTTGATCTCTTCGCTCCGCATATCATATCCGAACGCGAAAAATGATCCACACAGACAACATCTCTTACTTTAAACTGAATCCCGCATTTTTGGCCCCATAGCAACCGTATAGACTCCTGGGATGGAACCTGGAAAAAAGGTCCCGTTCCGCGTTGCACTCTTTTAAAGCAGAGAGCACACTTTCCCATTTTTACCACAATTTATTTCTATTTGTAATTTTCACAATTCATAAAGTAAAGTTATTGTTTATATACATATGTTTGTAAATCGCATAGCATAAATTACAGGAGGGATATTGAAAAAAAATCGATGCAACGAAAAAATCGATGCAACGAAAAAATCGATGTTTCGCTGTTACCATCAGCAAGCTTTCCTTCAAATGAAAATATGGCTGTCAAACTATTGAATTGTCTGCAATAACCCCACGTCTCCATTTTGGGGTACGGTTTAGTACGTTGCCGATCTATTTCCAGGTATTGCGTCCAAAGGGGTGACCCGATCTAAAAAAAAATTGCACACACTTGTAGCCAAGGGTCTAAACATTATTTTAACACCCACTTTTGTAATTTTTGGTCACTAATTTATTTACAAATTGGGTTAGAAATATGCCCTTTTTTGTAAAATTCGGAAATTAGCGTAAATTTATCACTCCTATTCTCCTTAAAGCAGTCACTACAGCAATATATTTTTATATTCTCCTTCACTTTACACTTTACTCGATGAGTTATAACTTTCTTTATGACTTTAATATTAACCAATTAATCACAATTTATTAAATAAAAACACCTTCAAAATCATTCGTCTGACTTTGGTTGCATATCCAAATTATTTCAGCTGTCAAACTCCAAAATATGCAAAAGAATGAGAGACAAAAGGAAATAGATATAACCCTGTAAGCATTAAAATTATACAAAGGTGTTCTCTGCAAAAGGTGTTCAGCTCCTTTTCTTCGCAAACCAGAAAGGAGAATTCTACTGCCTGAGGGTTATAATCCCTAAGTGCGGTCGAAGGCCGCCTACGCAGAAAAGTGTTCTCTGCAAAAGGTGTTCAGCGCCCCTTCTTTGGCAACAAAGAAAGGAGAATTCTACTGCGTAGGGATTATAATCCCTAAGTGCGGCCGACGGCCGCCTACGCAGAAAGGTGTTCAGGCCCCCTTCTTTCGGCTGATAACCACCTTGGGATAACTTCTTTTATTTAAAAACTTCACAGATTCTGTTAGTTGTGTTATATTCCACTTCAAACTGCTCAATTTCCCTAGGTAAATGCTGTTTTTCGCCCATTTTCAAACGGTTCCCCAGGGGTCTGTGGGAGGCCCCGAAGGGGGGAAGGGGGCGGGGGGTGCGACTTTTCGTAAAGTGTGGGCTGTCCCCTTTCGAATGGAGGGGGTTTAGGGAGCCAGGCCCCCTCCCCTCCGCCCCCCTACCCCAGAAACGACCTGCAAATAACTAAACATTTCCCTCATTTTGTACTAAATGTGTGTTAACATTGCCAAATTTCTGTTTTAACTTTATCCCGTTTTCTAATGTGCACAGTATATACAGTAATAAACCTTTTCGCAGTTTTTCACCTTGCACTATCGTCTCAGCGAATCGACCGCAGAAATACTATGAACCAAAAATACAAGATCACGTCTTCTTCTTACTAGCCCGTTATAATCGCATTTAGGAAAAAAGTTGGGCGACTTTGACATTAGTCGTTTTAGAATAATTTAACACAACGAGATGATTTATTCATGCGTTCAACAATTACGTGGTTTTTTTTGTTATCTTCGTTGTTTACTTCTTACAACAAAGATGGCGTCGAGATTTCGACAGCTAGAAAATAACTTTTCTTTCTTTCGGGAAGGCGTGATCTTGTGTCTTTCGTTCATGCAGAAATACCATCCTAGAATGTCAGCCCAGCCAGCAGAGAAACGTACTTTTTGCCGAAAGTGCAGTTTCGTACATTTTTCGTATCCGAAAACGTTCAGAAAACGATTTCCAGAAATGTCATCATCTTATTTCAAAACAATAATTTTAAAATATTTGTTCAAACTGAGCATTTGAAAACATGTATACGTCTTCGCCAGTAGCTGAGTGTGCAGAGAAGTGTGCTACAATTTATTAGCTTTCAGGAGGTCCCAGGTTCGAATTCCGTCACAAGCAACACATTAAAATTATTTATTCAAATTGAAATAATTGCTGAATGTTAAAATTGTTTTTTTGTTTGGTTTTCTGTAACTATGAAAAAGTTTCTGTGAAGTTCATAATGAAATCGTTTTCAACGAAAAATTGAGTCAGACAAATTTCAGGAAAACAACCGAAAGCGCATCCGTTTTAAAACCACTTTCGATAGTTTTCTGCACATACGTTTCGGATGAACACTGTAGTGGGAGGATTGATCTGAAAAACGTCCGAAAACGGTTTTTATACGCAATTGTTTCCAATTTCGGACACGTTTCCGGATATTTTGCTGGCTGGGAGGGTTTTTCTATCCGGTCAGGCGATGTCAGACTCGAAATATTTATCGTTTATATACCCTCTGTCATCAGCGACTTTAACGCGCACTACGATCTTTGGCATACAATCCTGTGAAAGGATCATAGGGGAACACACTTGGCTGAGCAGATAAGACGATTCGACATTCTGCACAATGATCGACAACGCACCCACCAGGATTATGGGTAGCTGCTGAAGCTCGCCAGACATAACAATTGTCAGCGCTGGCCTGATATACAGCATATCATGGCGACCTATGCCGACCTAAGAATCAGATTATCTGCCAATAGTTATCTCGATCGATAAACCTGCCGACTTTGCTTCCGCGGAACACCGGATCTATATCAACTTACTAAATCTGATTGGAAAGGCTTCGCAGAATTTACTGAAAGCACCTTCTCTGCACTCCCCACACCACCCGACGTTCACGTAGGTGAGCGTAAGTTCCACACTGCTGCTGCAGCTTGCTTCGTCAGGTCGATCCCGGTAATCCCCGCAATATGGAGATTCGGCAGCTTGTGTACATACATAAGCGGTAGAAGTGGGAAGAGCATCTGAAGACTTGCACCTTCACCTCTGGTTTGAGTAAGCTTTGGTCAACCGTGATGTCACTTTCTAATCCGACAAAGCGCGACGACAGAGTCGAAATATCTTTCGGAGAGTGCGCTTCGCCGTATCCGGAGCGATGCGCGAGCAATTTTAGCCGGCAATTTACATTGCATCCTCCGGCGGTCAAAGCGAAACGTAGAGTTACCAGAAGGCTGCTCAAACTGCCAACAAAAGTGCGCCTCTTGTTTTCACTTGCGGTGAAGTTCAGGTAGCCATCGGAGAGGCGAAAGCCTCCAAAGCCATGGGACCCGACGGAATATGCTTGTTTATGCTGAACAATTTTGGGTCATTCAGGAATAGACTATTTAGCCAAGGTTCTTAACCTGTGGTCCCACTGCTCAAACCGGGGAAACCAGCCAACAAAGGAGAGTCTTATAGTCCGATAACCCTCCTTTCCCCGGTAACGAAAATACTAGATGCCTGGCTATTCCAGTATTTTGCAAACCAGCTGACCCCAGCGAGGCATAAGTATGGTTTCCGTAAAGTGCACAGCACAACAACAGCACTTAACGCCATAAACACTCAAATAACACGTGGCCTAAACCGCAAGCGCCCCTGTGAGAGAACTATACTGGTAGCGTTGGATCTGTCAAAGTCACTCCACGCTACTAGAAGACATAGAGGACTCGTCTCTCCCACAGAGACTCAAAAGGTGGTCGGCGAATTATCTGAGTGGTCGACACTCGTCAGTAATGGTTAGAGACAAACAGAGTAACCTAATAAAGTAAGACAGGCGGTTCTACAGAGTCGTGTTCTTTCCCCATTACTGTATAATTATTACATTTCCAATCCCCTTAACCACCAGAGTGAGTCTCGATTGTCTCTTACGCTGTCAGCTCTTTACGAACTGACGGACGAAGTCCAGACGTCCATAAAGCAACATCTGGACCCAACAGCATATCGACAGGCAGTGAGCGGCATTCACAGGGAGTCGGTCTCAAGTTACGTAGATTTCAGACTGTTAATGCCGCTCTGAGCACACAACCACCTGACGTGCTTCGCCTGCCTCGGGAGACTAGAACCACAATAGCCCAACTTTGCTCTGTCTACTGCAGCATGTTGAACTCATACCCGAGCAGACTACATGCAGATGTGCCCAATGAGTGTCCGACATGCGGGGAGACACCCCACGACTCGAAACATCTCTTCTCTTTTTCTTTTGTTGACATCCTAATGTTGCGCCACTTCGTCTTGGATGACATTCTCTTGTACTAGTGTAGAGACAAAAATATCCAATCAGCTGATCAATCAACACCGCCATATATTGATGCGCCTTGGCTGTTAACTTCTGACTGAGAGATGACCTCATTTACTCCCTTTTTTGTCCTCTCAATAGTCAGAGAACCGAGTACGGGATCGATTTCCAGTAAAATCTGACTAAGGCCAATTTTTAGATGACCTACTTAAATAGAGATTTTCATTCATTTAATCTGCTCTTAAATGGCCAATATTGGCTATTTAAATTTGAGATATTTAACCCTGTGTTTGTACCAAACAACCAAGATTGATTGGTAGGTTGTTTAATCAATTTCAATTTATTTTAATCAATCCCACCAAATCCAATCAAAAACAATCAGCTTTTCAGCTCAAAATGTAAAATCCAACTTAGTATTGCTGCCTTGTTACGTTGTGAAAGTTCTGACTCGTTATTATAAACATTACATTACGTTGGTGTGGATTTGGTTTTTATTTCAAGTACTAAACAAGCACTGAACATCCCCAGAGTGAAATCAATTTAGCGTCGCCCGTGACTGAACGCTCCCGGTACACCGCCAAGCAAAAAAAATGGTGGAAATTTCTTTCGGTCCTTGTCAGGTTTGAGGAAAGTTTTTTCAAATTTAATCGCATTTTACTATGCTAGTGTTTTTGAAATTTTTCGCCAGGTCAAACAAGTTTTATAAAATGATATAGTTCTTATTGCTTTGAACTATATTGCCTGATAAAAGTAGTCCGAATCCGTCTGTGAAAAAACTACTACCGTGGGATGGCTGCAATTTAAAGCGAAGAATAAAAGTAGAAAGGGAATCAGCTTAAATATATGTAAAAGACAAAAGTGAGTAACCAGAAAAAATTGACCGATACTTCTCTAATTAGTGGGATTGTATCTAACCAAAATATATGTAGCTCTTTAGAAAATCTGCCGGAGAACCTAAAAAAATGGACCAGCTCTTTATGTTTTCAAATGAGTATACTATGGATGATAGTGAGGATGCTGCGAAGCGTAGCAACAAAGAAGACTCAAAGATTAAAAACGAGCCTGAAGACATCGAAGATGATGGTTTGGACGAAGATAGCTATATAATGCCAGAATCTCTATTGCAACAAATGACGACTACGCCGGATGCGGATGGCGAAGACGATAACACAATTTTTAATTTCGGAATTGAACCATCTGTGGATAAACTACAGCCGTCGGCTATATCGAAACCATATAGCACGAAGAATCCTCAAGATGTAAACGTTAATTATGATATAGCCATAATGTTCATTTGCCCATGTTGTGGTGAAGAATTCGATACACAAATCGCTTGGAAGAGTCACATAAATGGTGTGCACGAGTATAATACCCGCCGCGGATTAAATTTTGTACCAATAGACAAATTGTACCATAAATGTCTGGAATGCAACAAGCCAATTGCAATGCATGCAATGGAAAATTTGTTGAAACATAAATTCACACATTTGCCACACCGGTGCACAAAATGTAAAATCTGCCATCGTTTGTATAAGTATCGACAGGACTTGATTGTCCATCTGCGATTGATGCATCGTGATGAAGTGTTGTCCCTGAATGCGAGTGCAAACAGTGAACCAGGCAGCAGCAGTTACAACAATAGCCGTACAACTACACCGCCTTTGACTAATGCACGATTAGAGATCAGGGATATCAAAGGCAATGCAGTGGACATATTTGAAAACACTTGTGACAGCGTCGAAGTGAAAAACGAACCGTTTGATCCCGATGACCCAGATGGCGAAAACTTATTAGAGCAAGCGAGAAAAAAAATCGAAATTACCAACCAGCTCAATCCTGGAAGATGTACTCAGCCGGGGTTCAACCCAGGTATCCGATCAGCGTCAAACTAACAATGGGAATACCAATGAAAGACAATGTGAAAAGAACATAAAATATATATGCCCTGTTTGCAGCACTGAGTTCAGAGTCAAGAATGATTGGCTTGAACACGTACAAGAAATGCATAATTTCTGTTCTATTCGTGGACTAGGATTTCAGCAGCGTACTAACGCGTCTGTAGAATGCCGCGAGTGCAAAAGGGTAAGTACTCACAATTGGGATGTTAGGAGTTCGATTTGTTACTATAATTCTTTTTAAATCTTTTAAGGTTTTGTCTGATAAATCAATTGAACAACTACAATTGCATAAGTTCTCGCATCTTCCTTCAAAAACATGGCTTCGCTGTAAGCTTTGTTTGCGCGCATTTAGTAATCACAAGGATATTGTAAGACATTTGCTTAATCAGCATCGTCTTGATGATGAGTTTGAAGAAGAAGTCGGCGATGACAGTCGAGATTTTGATCCATACTCTGCTCAAGTGAATGACCATGAAGATGATCAGGTTCCAGCTAATGAGCAACGAAAGAACGAGGTGCGAGATATTTATGAGACGCAAATAGATTATTTATGTCCAAAGTGTGGCGAAGAATTTTTACAAAGGAAATTTTGGCGAAAGCATATAGTCAAAGAACATGGTTATACCGATTTAAAAACACTATGCTTCGTGGTATTGAATGAGCATCAACTACAATGTCGATTATGCGGCAAAATAATTACAAATGCCTACGGTGTACAAAATGCGCAGCAGCACTATTTCACCCATTTGCCACACAAAGCTTACATACGCTGTCGTATATGTGCGAAAGCTTATACGGATCGCAAAGGTTTAGTTAAACATTTGCGCAAAGTGCATCATATTAATCCCAGAACGGCCGCAGCTGCAGCTGCAGCAATCGCTGCCAAAGCTGGTAAGATTATACGGCCCCAAGCAACATTCCAACCGGTGCGAAGAACACCTACACCGGTGATAAGTTCACCACGCAAAGCGCCAGTTAAAGAAATCGTTCGGCATCACGGCGTAACATATGAGATACAATTCTTGGATGAAGACAATAATGATGAGTCATATCAAATGCAAGAAACATCGACATCATATGATGGTGGCCGCGGTGAATTCAGATACGATGATAGTTTTGCTACACCTACAAAACGCCACGTGTGCGCAGATTGTTATTCAACCTTCAGTACGGCCCAAGCGCTACAAAAGCATACAAGAGAACAGCATGACTTTAAGAAGCCCTCACAAGCCTATGTTTGCTCGTTGTGTTTCTGTACTTTTGAGTCCGGTGGTGCATTGCATGACCACAAATTAAAGCATCATCCAAACAAACCTAATATTACCCATGCAAGCGAAAACAATGACAACGACGACTTGCTTTTGATACCTAGCGGAAATGAGGACGTAAAATCCGACTATAACACTGGTGCTGGTACGCAAGCAAATTTCGAACAATATTTTTGCTATCTATGTCCCGCATGCGGAGAAGAGTTTAAGACGCAATATGAGTGGCGTCGTCACATCAACGATATTCACTACTTCGATCGACGCCAAGAATTAAACTTTCGACAAATGGATAAGTTCAATTTTCAATGCTTGGAGTGCAAGGAATTTGTTAACAGCGCTAAATTAAAAGGTCTGCAAGACCATAAATTCCGTCACTTGCCGTTTAAATTGTACATAAAATGTCGCCTCTGTAGCACATGTTACAACCACAAACCCAACATGGTCACGCATCTACGTATACGCCACAATTTGATAGATCCGCGTGAGGCGCAAAATCGCAGTCCAACAATGTCGCCGTTACCATCACCATCACCGCAAATGCGTTTTAATACAAG
Source organism: Rhagoletis pomonella (assembly GCF_013731165.1). Classification (NCBI taxonomy): domain Eukaryota; kingdom Metazoa; phylum Arthropoda; class Insecta; order Diptera; family Tephritidae; genus Rhagoletis; species Rhagoletis pomonella. The sequence goes on along the minus strand of NW_023460606.1, from coordinate 12,017 downwards.
CAGTTCATATGATACGCCTTCACCATCATTTACTCATACGGTGAACACCTTCCGACCCATGACAAGTGAGGATATTCACTCAAATCACAATGCAGTAGACCATGAATCCATTACCTATCGCTGCCCGCAATGCAATGAACCATTCGACACACATGCCTCATGGCGGCAACACATTGTCTCCGCACATGATCTGAACAGTCGGCCGGGATTAAATTTCCGACAGTTGGATGCACACCACTACATTTGCTTAGAGTGTTATAAACGTGTAACGGTGACACATACAAAGGGTGCAATTGGCCAATTGCAGTCGCACAAATTCCGCCATTTGCCGTACAAATCCTTCTGTTGCACTAAATGTTATGGACAGTTTGTTCGCAAGCAAATGTTCTTCAAACATCTAAATCGTCATACCAATAGGTGCCCAATGATGGGAAATGAGCGTATACCGAACTTTGACACCAAAGCTAAGAGCTCCTCCATGGGCTTAATGCGTGCGATTGGAGCTCCGGGTGCTAATCCCAGCCCTGGCAAGCTTCTTAACTTCTCAATAACATCCAAGGAAAAATGCCCCTACATCATACAATGCCCACAGTGTGGTATTAAATTTGAAAAATGGCATCCGTGGCGTGAGCACATTGAAAAAGTGCATGCTCTACATAGTATGGCATCACTTAAATTCAAGAAGATCAATGATCATTTGCACATTTGCATCCAGTGTAAGGAACGTGTATCAGGCGCAAATTTCGTAAACCTACAAACACATCGATTTAAGCACCTGCCTTACGGCACCTATCTCCATTGTCGCTACTGTGATGTGAGATATTACTATATGATCAATATTATCAAGCACATGAAGCAAAAGCATCCCAATCATGGCATGGAGCAGCTCGAACTGCAGTTGGAGAGCGCAGATGGTAAAGATGCTGACGCATCGCCGGTCACAATCAGCATGGAGGATGAAAAGGAGTGTGTGCCAAAAGTGGAGTATGCCAACGCTGCCGATGATGAAAGCCAAAGGGACGGCGACGACAAAGCTGTGATCATTGATGATGAAATGGAAAATGAGAACGATAATGATACCGAAGGCGAGGACGAAGACGAAGGCGATGAGGGAAGTATTAAGGAAAACTTTATGGAGTATAGGTTCGGTTACGAGTCCTCGAAAAACCCATATATTATACAATGTCCACAATGTGGTATTAAAAATGACAATTGGTATAATTGGAGCGATCACATCGCTCAGGTGCATTCATTGGGTGATCGTGAGCAACTAAACTTTACGAAAATATCTGATTGGTTGGACGAGTGCACCGAATGTAAGGAACGAATAAATTCCACGACTATTATAAATCTACAAACTCACAAATTGAAGCATTTGCCACATGGCGCTTACCTGCATTGTCCCCATTGTGATGACAAGTTTGATTATATTGTACATATTGTTAAACACTTGAATTTGAAGCATCCAGAGCATGTGCTAAAGCATAGCGAAAAGTTAAATGACGAAGTAAGTAATGACATGGCAGATAACGATAATGATGCGAAAGAGAGGGGGGGATGAGGAGGAGCCAAATGTTGTAGACGCGAAGAGTGGTATTAATGCAGAAATTGACCTGGATGGTGAGGTTGATGAACAAGATGATGAAGATGATGATGACGAAGATGATGATGAGGAGGAGGATGATAATGATAATGAAAACGATAACGATAATGATGAGAACGTAAGCAGCGGGGACGTTGCGGAAGCAATGGATATTGATGATAAGAGTGAAGATGATTTTGAAGATGGTGAGGATGATGATGAAAATGATGACGACGACGTCGATGATGATGATGACGACGATGATGAAGATGGTGACGATGACGAGATTGAAACCTATGGTACTAAAGGTAATGTAGCAGACACAGCTGTCGATAGTGAAAATACAAACACAGAGGCGCCGCGAGGTGTAGTTGAAGATATCGAAGAAACTGTTGAATCAGAAGAACAGTTATTACTGGGTTAATTTGGTTTTCCCCTACCTTTCTTCATTTTCATTTATTTAATCTTATACATAAATAGTTACTGAAAGTCATTCATAATTGCCCAAGTGGTTATTTTTAGAGAAGACACACTTTAGAATTGTGAATACATTCTATAATTTATTTTATTTTTTTTTTTAATAAATCGGTTAACTATTTTGAGTCACCTAAAGCAAGTGTGTATGAAAATCGAATCTTAAACGAAAATCAATTTTAAGCGCAATGTAGGACCCACTACGCAGTGGTAAATTTGACGATTTGGTTTTAACTGAAAAGTTTTCAAATAATTACCATCATGATCAATGTTGAAGAAGCAATTCATGAATTGATATGAAATATGGTAAACTATTAAAAATAAATGAGATTAATACATAAGTACATATACTTAGCATGCAAATTCGGTGTTCGCGTGCAATTTAAATAGATAGTCAACCACCAAAAAGTTGCATATCTTGAGGAAAGGTGTTACAGGTTTGAGTGGATAGCGTCGTCAACCTGGAAGATTATGGCATTTATGTAAATAATTTTCTTAGGTATCATAGGACCATAGAATCGACGCTACCCAGCTGTGGTTTAAACGTATGCACAGGCCCCTATTACGAGTTGCATTCGATCGTCGACTGTGGTCGAAAGTGCTGATCGAACGAATATAAAAAGGTGGTAAAAGAAATTTTAATTAATACACAAGAGTTCTGTTTGAACGATTCGTCAGAGGATGAGACCTTAGAAAACTGGTCAGGAGCAGAAAACGTTTAAGAGAGTTTAAGTGCAGTCATTCGAATATATTTTGACATACAATATATTTAAGAAATTTTGTGATGCAAATCGATTGATGATGACCATGATTTTGTACTCAGAGATCGTGCCAACAGCCTATTGGGATTTTCTTTCATATGTATGTAAAACTAGACTTTCGGGCTTGTGTTTACTATTCACGACGTTAGAACTGCTTGAAATTATTGCAAATTGTTTAAAATTAGTGTCTAGCCGCCAAAAAATAAGGAAACAAATGCAAAATCATACTTTTTTCACAATTTTCTAACACTTCGCTGCACCAACGAAAGCAAAATTCTGTTCGACAGAAAATTCGATACTCAACGAAAATTTCGCCAGCGAAGATCGAATGCAACTTATAAAAAGAGCCACACTTTTATTGTCTAAATAGATTTCATAAAAATTAGCACTCGACATTAAGCAACTCGATATTATGGTATTTTAGGCGCTACATATTTTTGTGTTAATAAATAATATTCATTGTCCTGCAGCTTATAAATTTTATTTAATCCATTTGCTTAAATTCCTTTAGGCAGGAATCTGTTAATCAATTTCTTAACAGTAAAAAAAAAACGTCGAAGGTATTAAAAGTATAGGTAATAATTAAAGAACCTTTTTTGTTAAAATTTCAATTATTTTCATTTAACATTTTAAAATAACATCAATAAAAATCTTTCAAAATAGCATATTGCTTATTGGCTATAGCACGTGTGTGTGACTATTTTGGTATCTATTGTATTATTATTTTGGCGATTTAGTGGAATGAAAACAATATTGAAAAATACAAAATGATCATGCATGAATTTTAAATTAGCTTCAATAAACAAAAATTACGTCTTCAACTAAAATAACATTAATTAATCTAAGAATCGCTGTTTCATTGAAGCACTTACATACATACATACATATATACTTAAATGCGAAGCAGCAAAAGAACAAACTTTCTTTGTTAAGCCACAATTTGTGTTAACTATAAGTATCTTGAATATCTTGAGCATGATTATGACCTACTTATGCTAATGTACAAGGAATTAATAAAATATCTATATATTACATAACGGTATAACGCAATATGTATTAATTGTATACAAAGTATGTATACCGTTACTTTAATATAAAAAGGGCCCAAATGATTTTTCTTTTTTTTTTTTCAAAATCAATTTTGCACGAAGGACAATAGATTGCTTATTTTTCTCGCTCGCTCGAGGTCAACATTTGTTTCCTCTTCGAAGAAATATAAGGAAAAGGGACTCCACCTACTTAGAGTAGGCTTTCCTCTAACACCACCACCGGGTACCGCTTCGAATACTCTCTGGTCTGGAAATCTCACATCAATACTTTGGTATGGTATGGAATGGTACTCATATTGACGGTTCTCGCCGTCACAAAAGCGTTCAAGGCCACACATTTTCCGCAAAATCTTTCCTTCGAAAACTGGCAAGGATCGTCCAGGCTTCCACTCCATACATATGTACATATATTAGTTGAAATGGACCTGATTATAGGCCCTTGGTCGAGGAAAACCCAAGTCATTCCGATGCCCAGAACCGGTTTTATCAAGAGTTACCCTGATCTACGTTGACGATTGCTCGATATTGGGCCGGCAATGGCATTGATCGCGTCCCCACGACAGTCGGGTATATTTAACCGGAATGACCCAGGTTTACAACTGGCCAAGGACTGTCACTCCAGCATCATCCCCCAAAAATCCTGTTGCAGGAACAACAGGACCCATGTTCGATGGTAAACAGCTAAACTCTTTTTACCACCTGGACGATGCCTAATAGACCTCAGGCATACACGTTGATGGCACACCAGTCTAAATTATGCTGTACCTGTTTTGATCACCGGGGAGGTATAGGACGCAGTAATAGAAGCTACAGACTTATCAGAACACGACACTGCGGGCATCAACGGTATGCCTACTGGTGTCGCCTCAACACCATCTGCATAGCGAGACCTCAATGTTCCCCAGTAAGAAGCACAAATTAATGCTCAGCAAGCAATTGCGCTCGGCTGTATCCGAGCAGACATTTTCTGGAATCAGAGCCTTTTTCCAGGCGCATAAGAAGGTATCTCAATAACCACTGGATTCAACGAGCAACCAAAAAGCCATCAACGACGTCCATAAAGAGTATATTACCAACTTCACAGACTCTCGGCCCGGGAATGTCGTGAGTTCAATGACAAGGCCATCGAAGACGAAGAGAACTCTGGCACAACTAAGGTCTGGATACTGCGACAGGCTTAACCCATACTTATCCAGCCTCGACCCGTACTTACCTAACTACATACTATAAAATGATAGGAAAAGGGAAGAGGGAAAGTTTTTAAAAGGATTTGTGAGAATATAATATCCGACACATGCAGCGGCGAGATAAAGCCCCAACAAAGGATAGGATAAAAGCCTAACTAGTGATCAAGTTGCCGGATGGCACGTTCTCTGGTAGCGTGGAAGAAAAAGCGCGCGTCCAATTCTCCAGACTATGAAAATGCGTGTTCGGGCCCTTGGACCTACCTTGGATCAGCGTAGCGTGAGCGATGCACTCATTTGATCCGTACAAGTCCCCAGGTGTGGAAGGAATTTACCCGGCTTTACTAGAACGGGAAGAGGATCCAGGTACCCCACATCTGTTAGATACAACGAAGGATAGTTTAGCCCTAGCCTACATACCAACAATGTTGCGGAGAGCCCCGGTAACGTTTATACCCAAGATAAGTAGAAGGGACTGCTACCTAGCCTTTAGGCCAATCAGTTTTACCTCCTATATTATAAGGGCGATGGAGAAAATTATTGATAATGAAATGCGGTCGAACACTCAAAGTTAGGACACTACACTATAGCCAATACGCCTGTATGGCATGAAGATCCACAGAGACAGCCCTATATCAGCTAATAACAGAAATCCAGAGTTAGTTTTACTATGTGCAGGTTGTGCTATGTACTTTCCTTGAGGCTGTATGTTACGAACAAGAATAGCAGAGACCACAGAAGGGGATGGCTCCATACAGCCACAAAAGGATGCCTAGTAGTAGACGGAACTCCTCCAACGCTATCAGACAATTTAATACGATGCCAAACCTACGCGGATGGCATAGTCCTAAAGGCAAGAGAGAGATTCGAGAACGCCCTATGTAACATAATAGAAAGGACATTAAAGATAACAAAGGAGTGGTGATTCTCAACATAAACCCAACGAAAACAGCCATCCTCCCATTCACAAGAATAACCCTACCGGGAATGGGAACTATAACTAACGATGGCATAGAGGTCAGCACCATTTCGGAAGTAAGATATTTGGGCATCAAGCTCGACACAAAACTAATAGAAAAAACACGTAAACATGACGACATCCAAAGCCACAAGAGCACTTATGGTGTGCAAATTTTTCGCAATAAAATCTTGGGGCTGCAGTTCTTGGCTCCTCAGATGAATGTATACCTCGATTGTCAAAGCAACGATAACCTATCGAGCGGTAGCCTGTGGCTCCAGAGTCAACCTAGGAGGAATGCGCACGTGTCCCACGGCAGCGCTGGAAGTAATTTTCGAACTTGAGTCTCTTCATATATGTATGTATGTATATCCATTAGAGCAGGTTACCAAAAGAACTCTACTAAGCTTTAGTAGAGAGGTATTTGGAAAAGGAAACGTTCAGAAACATGGAGAAGCTCCCTATAGAGCTATGTATTGCAGAATCATATTCTTTGAGAGGAGATTTACAATATGGTTATGCAGCAAAGCAACCTGGAGTGTCTCTGCCTTCGAAAGCTAGCTTCCTGCGCTGATATGTAGACGGCTCGAAAACTTCAGACAGAATAGGGGTAGGAATCTCTGTTCCTATGGGGAAATACCCGACCAGTTTATAAGCGGAGGTTTACGCCATCTTTCTGTGTGCGGAGGTAAATATACATAGAAGGCGCCGAAACTAGATGATTATAATTTTAAGCGATAGTAAGGCACCGCTCTTATTTTATATGAAATTAGAACAATGCAATAATGCTGCAATTTCCTCATCAGAAATTCGGGGGTAATATGAAAAACCTGACCAGTTCTTTTGTGTAGATGTCACTACGCGTCCCTTTCTCACATGGGGATTTTACTAGCAGTGCTATAAGGTCTCTTTTCTACTTTTTGTATTTCCTAAGGTTATTTTTACACATGTTTTTCTGTGTATTGGTGTATATTTTAGTGTGTTAGTGAAGAGGTCAGAAAAAAAAAAGTCCTTTTCTTGTAGGGGTGGCTTAGTAGGACTGCGCTAGGTACTATTATAGAGTATGCTGGGAGGGTAATTCAGTGAGTGATTCCAAAACATACCCTACAAGAAAAGGACATTTTAGACTGACCGATTCTCAATACACTCAAATAAAAACCAATACACATAACAAACGCTGTAAAAATTTCCCCACAATTTTAAGGCAGTAAAACAGAGACCTTAAGTTGACATCAATCGAGGCCATATGATGAAAAGGGATGCAAAATCACATGTACACAAAAGAACTGGTCAGATTTTTCAGAAATCCCTGCAATTCTGACGTAAAATATGATCCCAAAAGGCTGCAGATCTCCCAGTCAGATAACCAGTCATATGACCGGCAGATGTCTTGTAGGGTAATTAACCTCCTAAAGGAGAAATTTAGAATACTAACAGTTATCTTTACAGGGCATCTGTATAAGCTGGGAATAGGGTCAAATGATCTATGTCGGTTCTGCGACAAGGCCAGCAAGATACCACTACATATTCTTACCGAGTGTGATGATATCTGCAGAAGGCGTATATGTTGGTGTTGGTTGATTTTTCCAACTGGGTGGTAAGATCATTTATTTTGGAACGAATTGCCGTCATCACTTGTCAAGTTTGGTTTGGAGACAAACAGCCATCGGAGTTGTGCCATCTTCACCTTTTATTTTAAACAGTTTTGAACTGATTTTTAAAAAATTGGTATCGTTGTAAACGTGAAGAAAGGGGGTATTTTCTTCTGATATGCATATTTGTATACTTCGTATGTAAACATTTGAAGGGGAAAAATACATTTTTTTATAAAAAAAAATTACTAACCAATTTTTTTTAAATCGGTATCGTTGTAAAGGTATGCATATTTGTATACTTCGTATATACTAACCGACGCAATTAAACCTTCTTTCTTCTGATATGCGTATTTGTATACTTCGTACATAAAAATTTGAGAAAAACACTTAAAAGGAAAAATACCTTTTTTATAAAAAAAAAATTACAAAAAAATTACTAACCAATTTTTTTTTAATTCGGTATCGTTGTAAAGGGTTGCATATTTGTATACTTCGTATATAAAAATTTGAGAAAAAGCACTTAAAAGCAAAAAATACCTTTAAAAAAAATATTTTAAACAAAAAAATTAAACCCGATTTTTTAAAAATTGGTATCGTTGTAAAGGATACCCGAAAACGTATACTTTCTTAAAGCCAAAAATTTCTGTTTATATACACAAAAAAAAATAAATTTATTAAAAACATGCCCCCTGCCCCCTAGGTGAATGGTTGTCTACGTCCTTCTATACAAAACAATTAACATATTTAAACCGTACATCATACGGTCAGTTTGTTCTTTTAGAGTGCATACATGGTTCCATAATAATGATTCCAGTATCTTCATTTATGTACATATATTGTAAGGCTGACTTCCAAAACGTATCAATACAATTTTTGGATGCTGTTATACGGCGGTATTCAAACTGTTTGTATATGCAGAGTTGCGACACATTGCATTCTGTCGACTGAAAAATCAGATCTGCTGAACGCGAATCTGAGGTCCGTTTGACTTCTACACACACAAAATTTCGAGTAAATTTTGAAAAGTTGAAAAAATGGCAAAAAAAATCGGCTAGTTTATAGTTTTAATAAAGCCTTCGGAGTAAATGACATGAAAAATTGGAGCAGAAAATGAAATTCCGACGTAGAATTTTTATACATCACTTATTTGCATACTCATATTTATTATGAAGTATATATCGATGGCTGAGTGGAAGATCGACCTATCTCGGCAGCCAGTTCGAAAACAATTTATCTCAAAAAACTTTTCAAGAACGCCCTATTTCAGAATTCGTTTCAAAGACGCCCTATCTCAGCTGCCGATTCAAAAACGCCCTATATCAGCATATTTTCAATACATTTTGAAGTAAGATAGGGCGTCCATTCGTCCTGACATATACTATCCAGATATGCGGTTTCTTTATAAAAAAGAGAACCATTTTGAAATCGCCTGGTTTTGCATTTTGTTGATACGCGGTTCTGTACTTTAAAGGACGATACGTGCATAAATAAGTCATGGTTAGGCTTTCTAAACGTCCGGGTCTAGGAGCCTCCGGGGTGGGGGAAAAATCTGCGAGCTGCGGGTATGCCACCAATTTTTCGAGTTGCGCGTTCGACAACTTTTCGGATTCGTTTTGGAAAAGTATACATTGTCAATATTATGTACATACTGCATTGAAAAAATAGTTAGTTATTTTCTAATATAACACAAATTTGTGAAACAAAAGTGATGGCGCATTTACATGGTATGAAGCCATATGAACTGTTGATACGCTAAAATAGAGGGACTACATGTTCTAATGAGGAATTCAATGATATGGAGTGGGATGCATATAATAAATTTTTTCATATGAAAAGTTATAGGGAGATACTGTAAACATACTGTTGTGATACTGTTAAGCATATGAAATTATAGCAAGTTGAATTTTCATACATCTTCCCATAAAAAGTTTAACAGATGCAGAGATACCAAGGGGGGTTTTTCCCATTTTGATGCCTTTTTAATATAAAAACCCACCGAAAAGGAGGAAAGCGGCAACTCCGCCATTCACATACATGTCAAAAGTATGAATTTTAAAAATTAAAAACAATAAACAAACAAATTCAAAACAAAGAAATTCTTTGTACTAGAACTTTTTAAATTGAAGCCACTCACGTTTAGTGGACAATAAAAATACGAAGAACTATGATAACAAACTTACAACAAGACATTACAGAACATTTTAATGAGCTTTATATCACGTTTAAGTAAATTTAAGCCTATATTTTCCAAGCTGGCAAAGAAATGAAAATTGTATTTTTTGTTGTTTACAAAAAGACTTGCCAAATATACATATAAGTCAAAATTATATATATATATATATATATATATTTCATTTTTTCATACAGTTTATGCTTCTTTCTGGCTTTTACAAAAATGCAGGGATACCGCACTTATATCGGTACAATATGATCGTAATGTATTTTCAATTCGAAATCAAACAAAAACATCCCACGAAAATGTTTGCAATTTTAGAACCATTAGTGAATATTTGCAAACTACTGCAAATAATACAGTGCCATATCTTACAAAGTTCAGAGTATTAACGAAACAAACAAGCATTTTATGGCTTCATGTTTCCTTCAAACCGCATTGTTATTTTTTCTAACTTTTCCTTTTGTTTAGCGCTGTAACCTATTAAGTTATATCTTTTAATTTATACATGTGAACTATTTTCAATGAGCATTTTTTCATTTGCTCCAGAATTTTGGGTACATTTTCTAATAGTACCTCTCATTCTTTTTTATATTACATATATACACTCCGAAGTTCGGGATAGTATTTTGAATATACCAGCAATATATGTAAAAGTAGTGCCGGCTGCTGTAGAGCATTACGCAGAGCCTGAGTTCAAGCCCAGTTTTTCTAATAGTGGTTGCCCCTCTGTTGGTAATAGTAAACCTCCGAGTGTATTCTGTCATGGAAACAACTTCTCATTAAAATACAATTGCCGTTCGGAGTCGGCGTAAAAGTGTCCTTTACTTTGTGTGACAAAATCACGCACGCCGCATATCGGAGGAGAAGCTAGGCCAAACACTAACATATTGTTCAAGCGATATACATATTCGTCGTTTAAAGTACAAAAGCGCGTATCGTGGTTCTGCAAAACCTCGGAACTGAAATTTGTGCCAAAAAAGATATTTGGTCATCGGAAGCTCCTGACATCAAGCCCTTAGCCATTTATAATAAAATATCGATATAATAAAATATCGACTTAGACATAAGGAGAGAAGATTATTAAGTTTAAAAGAGAGAACCGTTTTTAAAATTTAGGCAACCTCCCATACGAGGTTTTGCATTTCCTTGATGCGCGGTTTTGTGCTTTAAACGAAGATATGTAGAAGTATTGCATACATATTTTGGTGCCCATTCAAGTATAAAATCCACTGAGAAACGGAAGAAAACGGCATCCCTATGATTTCAACTTATGCCAAACGTTTCGTAAACAAGCAATTCTGAACAAAAAACTGTTTTTCCACAAAGATGTTTAAATGGAAGCATTACAAATATGGAAAAATAGCAATCCACAAGGCTTTATTGGCAGTAGGTCCTTTTTAAAGCACATTTAACAAAAAAAATAAGCTTCTAGTTTCGAAGCTAGCACAAAATAAAATTCTTTTATTTGTTGTTTACAAAAAAAAATATTGTCTAGTATACAAGTCAAAATTGTTAAATATATATCGCTTTCATTCATTTCTTCATAGAGTTGGTGCTTCTTTTATAGGAAAATTCATACGGCTTATGAACAGATTCATACCATGTAAATGCACCATGATACTTTTTCAAAAAAGGCTGTTTGTTGTGTATATTACACAGAGCTTTTATTTACCTTTCAGAAAAAGCTGGAGAAATTTTTGTTATAATTTGTTGAAAAAACCTAAACCCCCTTGTCCTTAGCACGTGCTAAGAATAGTTCTTCGCATTTTCTGACGAACGTGTAATTTTAAGTTGTGTCACCTTTGTAGATCGTGTGTGATATGTACGATACTTTTTTCTGATAGGTGGGCCAGGGACCGATCTGTTAGAAAATATCTTTTTTATAGACCGATTTGCTTGAAATTCGGTACACGTATTATAAATATACATAGAATGGAATTGAATGATTTTTTACGATTCGAAAGGTACTTCAAGGCCCCGCCAAGCGTTCGGGCAATGGCTATTTATCTATACTTGTTGTTAAAGAGTAGTCCCTTTTTTATAAGAGCTGATCTCGCGAACGGCTATGCCGTTTTTTTTTACAATTTTTTCAGTTTTTCATTCAGGTATTTAGCAAATGCTTCCATCATAGCCTCACGAAGGTTGGATAAGCTAAACGAAAGTGTGAAGATGATTCCACCTCATTTTCCTCTTGACAGCGAAAGTGATCAGTTGAAATTCCTAGTCTTATCACGTGAA
>NW_023460605.1:0-34443 GCF_013731165.1 Rhagoletis pomonella | reverse complement strand
ACAACTCTATTTGCCCATCCTGCCTTGAAGTAGATGATACACTGGAATACATTTTGCTTCTGCCCCGCCTTTGCAAGAATTAGGTATGAGGCATTTGGCCGCAACAGTGGACGGCATGTCGCCTGTGGGCTGTTGTCTGGTTCCGAAAACACACAGAGGCAATATTAAAATACTAGCACCACTTCGGACTTCGTCGCGTCCAAAATAATTTTCTTGTTGTAACATTGTCATCAACAATTCACCGATTATGATTTCCAGTATTGAAGTGTTTGACGAACTTTTTTTCTCTTCACACCCTGGCGTAAACAGTGATCCGGTTCGGTGGTGAATCTCTCCTTGAAACTGTGTACATTGTTGGTGGCAATTTCAAAATGGGTGGGATCATTCTTCTATATAAATCCAATACACATAGACTTACTTCAGAGGAAATACCTTAAATATATTATCAAGGAGCGCCATCGCAGAGATGGATTTTTCTAATGAACACTTCCAGTGACATGCAGTACGAAAAATTCGGTTTGTGTTGGAAGTTCCACGCTCCCTTTCCTTTCCTTTTTTTAGCCTATAAGCATCCTTTGAAACTTTTGAAGCTTTGCAAACAGAAACACCGGCTTTCAAAATATGTATATATTAGTACAGACTAAGGAACAAATAAAAATATTAGTTAATAAAGTGCACGTTAATATATAACTCGCTCGATGGCCTTGCGACAGTGACACCCCTATTTTCCTAAAATTTCTTGAAAAACCACTTTTTTGCTAAAGAGCAGGTTCGCGATCTCTAAATGACCTTTAAAAACTATAAAAATAAGCAATAAATTTTCGAATAAAAAAGAAAAAAATTGGGAGGTAGGGTCTTGAAATTTCCAAAAAAAAAAAAAAAAACCATTTTCGATGGGCACCCTAACTACCTACATATTTATTGAAGAGTTCCAGACTCAATAGTCTTTTTATATGATACTTCTGAAGTAAATTCACACAGGAAAATTACATTCAACTTAAAATCGAATACAAGTTGCATAACTATTCTTACGAAACTGCATTCAAAAGTCCAAATGCGTAGCGCGCTGTTTCGCAAATTGCAAAATCCAACGCTTACTTAACTCTGCAGGCAACTAAGAGTCGAATATATGCAAATAATGATAATCTTGATATTGTCCTAGCACATATTTGCAATTAAAGTTTAAACGAAATGCCAGTATTTTTTTATAAAAAAAGTCATAACATCAACTCTAATACCACATAGAGAATTTTTGATAACTTCATCAAAAACGAGAAGAAAACTGTTGGCCTATTAAGGCATGACGTAGATACGTGTAGCCCCGACGGCAGTCTTGATGTCGTTAATTTTGCCTTTTATGGCACTTTTATTATCACGCACTTCGAGTGAGCATTGCCGTATGTATAACCAATAAGGAAAAAATTTGTATGCACAGAAACAAGGGTTAAGCTAAAAATAAAAACAGCCAAATATGCAAGCAAGCCTCAGACGCTAAAAGTAGCGCAGGTTGTGCTGCACTTTCAACAGGTCGATAAAAACCGTACGTACAAATATAAAGGTGCAAATGGCTTAATGTGTAAAAGGAGCAATTAAAAAAATATTTGTTATATCTATTCATTCATAAACTCCGACTGAATTTAAGTACCTAGTAAACGTTTTGTATAATAATGCCGCTCTGATTTTAGTGGTAATTTATTTAATAAAAGCCGAAAATTTATTGGATTGTGCAATCGCTAACGGAAATTGTTAATACCAGCTAAATTGCAGCTAGCTAAAGTGGCAATAAAAATACTAACAGAAGAGCTTAATAATAATTCACCACAAGCGGCATTTCCTACTCAAAGCGGCGATTAACGATTTCAATAAAAAAAAAATATATGATTAAAGATTTTAGTTGGAAATGTGTTTATGAATCACAAAACGGGAACAGTTTCCACTAAATTTTCATTGTAGCGGCTGTGAGTTATTCCTCTAAACTGGTTAAGAAAGTGAAAAAAACTGCGTGTATAACTAACTACTTGTTATTTTGTGGCATACATACATACATATATATATACGCTTGTATCTTTTTTCGGACAAAAAACTATACTCTCGCTGTGTCTCCATCAAAAAGCTTATTTACAGTAGGTACAGTATTTTTTTAAAACGGTTTTTCAATGAAATGAAAGAATTCCTGGTGTTTAATTTACTTTCTGTACACCCCGCGACAAAATGATACGTACTTTTAACACAGACCAGGGAAATAAATCCAAATTTCTAACTTTGTGGAAAAATTCCACAAGTTGCACAATGACAATTTTCTAGTTTGAAGCATGATAAAAACATTGCAAGGTAAAATCGTTGTCGTTTGCCAGCAATATAATTTTAAAATTCGAACTCAAGCTCACACACACATTCTCATTTTTAATCTCAAACAACAACAATTGTGAGCAATTTCATTTTTTTATTTTCAATTTTATGTGATTTTAAAATGTTTGCAAACGGCAAAAAAATCATGGCCGACGACATGGTTTTACCTTCTAATATTTTTATCATGATTTGAAGTGTTCATTTGATTTTTAAATGTTTGTTTTGGTAACGGTGCCACCCATTTGCTTCCATACAAAGTTACTCTTTTACCATATTTTTTATATGGAAGAATATAATAACAATGTCGAAAAAAAATTTGAAACGCGAATTCTTAGCCCCTTGAAACGTGCACTTGATTACTAGAATTTAATAGGTTACAAGACTGAATATTTAAAATTTTATTATGAACATAGGTAATTAAATAGAATTTGATATAAAATTAATAAACATTAAACAAACGAAAGACAAAAATGGTCAACTAAACTTTTTAAAGATACGATTGACATAATTGGCCGTCGAAATTCTGGCCATCTGCACAAACTAAACGACTGACAAAAATTTGTGGCCCTCACTCTTTAGAGAAAACTTTACTAAGCCTTTTCGTGAGCAGCATTACCATGTTGGCATTTGAAAGCTATTTTAAGGTATGTTATTGGTCTAATGTAACATTTCTTAACAAAATCAAATTTCGTATTAAGTGTTATTTTCTACTTTAGCAGCACTTCCCTTGTTAACCCTCAACTGTCATCGTGGTGTCAAAATTACTCCATTACATGCTTATCTTTATTTTCTTTGTAATATAATAAGATTATAACTGCGTTATTTTAAGTAATCTCACATTTACACTTGCTAAGTCGTAACCCCAGAGGATACTTGCTGTAAACATCGGAAGTTATGGGCTGGTTGAACCGGATGCAAAATAATCGTTTCGGTAAGTGGTGATTAAAAACGTTCTCTACATCCGGAACCCTGTTAGAAAGTACTCTCAGTTAATTAAAGAGGCAACCAAGTGTCTTAAGTTGCCTTAACATATTCGATATATGTATTTAGTTATATCAGTACAGTAAAATAATGCATTTTTTTCAAGCAATTACATATGCTTCTTAAGCGTCATTGAACTTTCAATCTTTAACTTGCATAATTTCATGAACAAACATACAAGCATATGTACATAAATATGTTTACAGGTGCTAAACACTTATGTGCTTGCTAATGCAAATTTCCCAACATATTTTCGTAAGCGTATGCGCATTTCTATATATATATGCGTATGTTTGTGTATTTATGCACCTATGTTTATTTGTTTTAAGATTACTACCAACGAGAAAAACACACAATTTGCATGGTTGAGGAAGAAGAAGAGTTTCAAGAACGTGCAAACTAGGCTGGGTCGCGAAAATAAATGTTGTACCTACGCCTCTAACTTAACCCTTTCACTGCCGTTCTATAACGAGCAGGCTTAAAAAAGAAATTTAGTCAATTTTTTCGGATCGATATACATATTATCCAAAAGACAAAAAAGAATTTAAGAAAAAAATTTAGTGTCCGTCAAAAGGAAAATATGTACATATGTTCAGGAATAATATGTTCCATTCCCCAAGCGGTCGTTAATGATTGGCTCTTTCTATATCAAATACGTGTTTCGACGCCAGGAAATGGTAAAGTTTTGATCAAATTGTATGAGGTGAAAAAGCGATCAAAAACCAAAACCTTAACTGGATTGCGCACAGCTTTGCACAATTTAGTAACGACCCTCTCACCTAAAGTTACAGAAGCGGCTGGGCAGCTAGCTATCTTTACCGGCGTAATAGACTTCAACGGATGCGATGACCTCCTTTTCAGCTTAGCCATCGATTCATCAAGGCTCTGACGTAAGCTTTGCTAAATGTATATTTTATACAATTGGCAACCTCCTCTATATAATGAAGTTTAGATGACCATTCTAGTCGCTCAGGAAAATTAAAATACAGTTTTCACATTAAATTTTGATAACGATTTCGCGCACTAGCCTGTTTTATAAATTCGTTTCACATAGATACATTTTGAGAAGATAAGTGGAGTGAGATTTGATAAGTGAAACTCCCGACAATACTTTAATTTTAGATGCATCAGTTGGTGCTATATTGCGGTTTTCGTTTGCTTTTAGGAGGGCCAATAGTTGATATGTGCACTAGGATGGTCCAAAAACGCATGCGAAAAAGTAAAGTATGAATTTTTATGCTCTCACCCCTAGGATTGTTCTATACCGAAAAAAATATTCCCATATTTTTTTATTTTGAGATCAAAAAATATTTAGAGGCCGCTCAAAGCGCCCAAAGTTTCCCATGTATTTTATATGGGGAAAAACAACTTTTCATAGAAATGGTATAGAATTCTTAAAAATCATTATTTTTCTATCGGAAAACCCTGCTTATCTGTAGCAGATTGCCAATAATAATAACCAATTGTTTATTTAACCATTTTTCCATTGCAAATATAATTTATAGTTCTGCCAAAAACTCACAAAAACCCCGAAAAATGCAATGTGGAGACCAGTAAAAAATCGCTAGTATCAAAAAATAGTTAAATAAACAATTGGGTATTACTGAAAGTCTCCTGAAGAGAACCTGATTGAAAAATATTCACTTTTAAGAATTCTATACCATTTCTGCGAAAAGATGTCTTTTCCCGTATAAAAATACATGGAAAACTTTGAGCGCTTTGAGCGACCTCTAAATATTTTTTTGATTTCAAAATAAAAAATAGGGGTATACTTTTTTCGATATAGAACAATCCTAGGGGGTGAGAGCATTACAATTGTGACTTTACTGTTTTTGGACCACCCTAATAGCCACTGTGCAGTTAAAATAAGCTAGGATATACATTTAAATGCTTCGAGTTCAGTGGAATTTCCTTAAATAGGGGCCAATATAATGGCTTCAGTCTCTTGAGTAATAGAAAATTGAGGACGAAATAAGTCTGACGGTTCTTCCCGTACTACTTGTAGACTGAAATTCCCTTTGGGAAACATTGGAGAATTGTTTCAATTCTCTGAATCCTTACACCAGCACAAAAAAAAACATGGTGTTTGTGTTTTTAATCAGTCCCACCTACCTACATGTCGGTGTCGACCCCCATTTTTTTCGTTTTTTCTTAATTTACTCGAAATTTAGGAGATATACGAGTCAAACGGACCTAAGATTCGGATTCAGTGGGACGAAATACATGTAAGTCAAATTAAAAGCAAAAACAATTTTTTTTTTTGTGTGCCGGTGTTAGATATCAGAGTTGCCCGAAGGTCCATGTATTTCTTCACCATAATCTGGAATATACTCGGAATCGGACGCACTAAAATCTCAGAGCTCAGAGTCGCTGGTATTTAGCAACCCAGCCACTTCGCCTTCGATCAAACCTCCACCAAAGATTCTTTTGTTAATTCTACACATGTTTTAACATACAAATTGATTTGACTATACACCAGTGGGATAATTTATCCGGTTTATATGGCTGAAACCATACAATTGGGACATATTAACCCGATTCAAAAAAAAACTTACAGCTAATTCAGTTTAGGCAATCATGAAATATTATTTTTTTTTTTAAATAGCTCTACGTACACAGAACTGTGTGAACCACATGATTTATATCAAGAGTAGTTTGCTGTCTAAAACAAAGTCAAAACTAAGTTTTCTTTAGATCTTTATTTATAGCGCGATAACAAAACAAACAAAAATCGCATACATACCTTCGACCAATAAGCTCAACTATGTATGTAGATATCAATCGGACTAAATTCAGATGCAATTAGCACAAAGATAAACCGTTTTTTAAATGATTTCTCCAAAAAATTACTTTTCGATGATGTCCTAATATGTATGACATCTCATCCCCTCTTCAAAATTGGAACAACTCAAAAATCAGATTCCACCCAATTAATAAAAAAAAAATGTATTTATGCAAAAAAAAAAATCGACCAACATTTTTTTTTTAGTTTGCTGCTCTTGCGATATGTACATATGCATTCAGACTAAATATCTATGTATGTAGGTTGGTAGTTTCAAATGTTCTTCTTCCTTCTGGATACTGACCCGGTCTAATTTATGCAAGTCACATGCATATGTGCATACCTACTATATGTTTAAAATGAAATTCCACTACTGACTTAAAAATACTATCGATGGATTTGCATTGCATCTTTCGCACGTACACATATGCATACATTGCACTACACAAAACAAACACTTACATATGGAAAATGCAAAAGGCTTCTGGTAAATATTTGCGAACAAAACTTTTCGTCTTTGTTGTCAGGTGGGCAGGTAGACAACAAAGCGGACAGTTAGTAGATGGCTGAAGACATTAGTCTGTAGTAGTTGTTTACCTGTTGTCCTAACACAAACTTAAGTAAGTACTTATTTAGTACTTAACCGCTTACAAATACTAAGTCAGATTTGAGCAACAGCTTATATGGGCATTAAAAAATCGGCCAATCATAAGGACTGAGAAGACATGCACATGTGAGTAAGTTCAGTGATAAAGAACATGCCATTGAATTAAATAATACAATTTGTTGGAAATCCTTTTAATCAAATTACCTTCATTTCACCACTGCAACCGATTTGGAAATTTTGCATTTTACGAATTTTAGAGCATATGGATATGTGAAATTTTGATTTGCTAGTGAAATTGAGAAATTTTTGCAGCTTGAGACCATACTATATCATATGATGTTGTTTTGAACTAAATATAAAATTAAAAAACAAAAACGAAAGCAATTCACCGGCGTAGGCACCCGAGCAGGCACTTGCTGGCCATGGCGCGTCAGAAGTTATAAAGCAACCTCTGGGCATACCGAGAGGCCATAGACAGCGTTTACAGCGAAACAGTTCTGGCCTACACTGACTCTCGGCCATTTGGCACACCACCAGACGTAGACGTGACAGAGCTTTGTCTGCCTCGGGAGACTCGGGCCACAATAGCCCCACTTCGCTCTGGCTAGTGCAGCAGGTTAAACTCCTACCTGGAAAGAATAGATGCAGATGTACCCAACGAGTGCGCGGCATGCGGCGAAACACCCCACGACTCGAGACATCTCTTTGAATGCCCATTAAACCCTACTCCACTAATGCTTCTGTACCCCTTGGACAAGAATGATTGAGGGACTAGCCGACGTGGGCGGAGTTTTGTAGCCGCTTTAACAACAACTACAACGATGCTTCCCAATTCTGACGGAGCTGGTGGTAATTCTCAACGTAATTTTACACAGTCGTATTATTTACGCGGGATACCAAGTTCAGACATCCGGCATAAAGGTAACTTCTGTTCGTGCTGTCAACACTTTTTTCGTGAGCCTTTTCCACGATTTGGCAAATTAAGGATCTATGGTGGATTTTCCAAGCCTAAAGCCACACTGATAAGGCTCAATCAGTTCGTTGACGGTGGACTTCAGTCTTTCACATAATTCGCTCGCTAGGACCTACCTTTGCTTAGAAGGCTGGTCCCGCGGAAGTTGGCGCGTATGGCGTGATCGCGTTCCTTTGTGGATTGAACACAGCATACTTAAATACCCATTAAGTGATTTCTTGAAAATAAAAAAAATTGATTGCTTCTCTTACATTTAAATAAGAACAGTTTCTTAACTCTTCATTCCATTCTCAGGTGAAAGGGTTTTGTTAGATATATTTATTTTTTTTTTTAAATATGGTTCCCAAGGAGATTTTCAACCAGGTCCAGCTAATTAACGACGTTGAATTGACACGAAAAATTTTAATAAGTGTTAAAAAGTTGAGAAGTGGAACCAATTTTTCTTTGCATGAGAAACACTTTTTCAAAAATACGAAAATTTTAATGCTATGTATATCGACTTTATCGATTATTATTTTTACCAATTCAATCAACAATAATGTCGAAAATTTCGGATATATTTTATATCATAATACATACCAATTGATAGCCTTTTCTTATTTGCGCAAATTACAAGTATATAAAAATATCGAGCCCTAACCGCCAAAAAGATGTAAGCGAGTTTTTTTTTCAAAATTTGATTTTTTTGGGCAGAAATGCATCTAGATGCTTTAGAACATTTCTGAATAAAAAGTACACTTTTGAAAAAATTGCGCTTACGTTTGTTTGGTGGTGAGAGCTCGAAAAACATCATCTTCTTCTTTAATAATTCCATCGGTCTTTTAAATTCGAAAACGGTCAATTCTGTGTGATATGTTTTTGTTTGAAGCCAAAAATAGTATGAACTTTTTCTGTTAGAGAACTTGATATTTAAAATCGTCTGTTACACAAATATATTCCTACAATGCATATATTTAAATGAACTACATTTGAGGTAAGCGTAATCTCTCAAAATATATTCAATTTTCAATTAGTCAGCTGAGGCCAGCTTTCTATAGCTTGTCAGTTACACAAGAAATAAATTTGTCAAAGCATCCACATGCATGTATGTACATACATATTTTTGTTTGGCGGCGATAACCGCTTAAGCGATTTCGGTCGAGTCCAATAAACCACGTCAGTCATACATATATATGCATACACACGCATACACAAATATCAACGGAAAGCAACGGAATGCAATACTCTGAGTGGGATTATGCCAATTTCAAAAGCTGCTTACTGTTGGATATAGGCCATTTGCTATTATTTGGCACTTGGCCTCTTCTGGCAATTGCCTCTATTCGACGTCAATCCACTTCTGCCAGTTGATGTGCAGACATCTTAAATTACAGCTCACTGGAAGCAAGAAAGCATCTCGAAACCTTTAGATACTTCACTTGGCTATTTCGACATCACTAAATTTAAACATACAGGGTGGTCTATATAGCAGCTTTTTTTATTAAAAAAAATAAATAACATGAACAATTTGTTTCGGTATATTATTCGTTTATTCGAAAGAGCAAACATTCCCATTACGAGTATTTATGGAACACGCTTTCATTAATGCGGCTGCCTTGGCTGGCTTCGGAGAAGCGCATGCTATTATGGTTAATAGATGATTCGTATAACATTGGTCCATAACGACACCCCACAAAAATAAAATTTAACGGCGTCAAACCGCAGCTGCGAGGTGGCCCATCGACTTCGCCGAAATGGCTGATAGCAAGTTCACCGAACTTCACCTGAAACTAAAGATCATCCAGGTCTATTTCTTAAATCTCTGTCCTCAAACAATCGTTTATTATGCCTCTGTAACATTTACCGTTGACCCAAATGACGTTTCTAACAGCCTTCAAAAAGAGCCTAAAAACACTACATGGACCACCCTGTATATGTATGCACGTATATTGTTATTTGGTAATCTACGATTACTTCTCTCAGTATTATGTAATTATGTGAAGCACTGATTGACCGAAACAAATGTCTAAAATTGATTTACAATACTTTGTCTATTGTAACAAGTACGTCTGCGTATTTCATTATTTTTTAAGAAATTTATAATCAATTTTGGTCGACAAGTGAAATGATTGACATATTTGGAATATGTGTTTATTTATCTTTTCGATACTTACGCACAAGGCATAACAAGGTAGAAGTGATTTGGCATTTCTCTCTTTTGAACTGCGACTGAAAAGTCATCTCTTAACCCAATACTATTCAAAAATGTTTTTTTTTATATAAATTTTCAATTGTGAGCTGTGCGACTGATTTTAAATACATAATAAAATGAAAAGGAATTGCGAGCGGTGCGTTGTGTTTGTCAAGAGCCTGGACAACAAACTTGTGCCTGATTTTAAACCTTCGAATTGTCAAGTGAAGCGACAAGGGCGGGCAAATTGCTGCGATGTTTCATTAGAAGACTCTTCACGTGTGGTCGTGACTTTATTTGTTGCCTATCGCAGCCGAGTATTTCTAAGTGGACGCGTTTGGTCCCAGGTGCAGGATTTATCATACCGCATACGAAAAGAAAATCTCCCTTTCATATACATACATGGATAGGCCAAATTTCAAATAGTGGTCTGATAAAACCTAAACCAGTATTCCTTGTTGACATAAAGAAACTGAAAGTAATTTTTAATAATTTAATGGAAAGGAAATTTCTGATAGCAAAAATTTAATAGCTAAATTATTGAATTTAAGTTCTGATGTAAATTTAGAAGAATCAAACTTTTTTAATGTCTAATATACTTTAGAATTAAGTATTTGAATAAAAAAATAAATGCTCAAAAACATTGGGATAGTAAAAGCAAGAAAATTGTCAAAACGGTTTTATAAATGAGTGTGTTTCATTTAGTGTGTAATTTTGTGTAAGTATACATTTCCACATTTACATTAAACCGAAAATTCAGTAAATGAAATGAAGCTGATTGTACTGATATTTGAAATATTTTCATATTTACAAAAACTTTCATTTAAAAAGGGTTAACTTCTTTGTTTACATTTTTTGACATTACAGTCAGGTATGAGAGAGCTCGACTGAATTGTCACTTCTACCTTGTTGAATATGCCTTGCTTACGCATATTTCTAAAAATTATGTAATAAAATAGCCCTAAATACATTCCTACACACTAGATCATAGCAAAAAAAAATCAGCTGTACACCTTCAAATTTGAAGTATTTTTACTGTAATTTGATACCTGATACCTTCGGCGTTTACAGTCGGATATAAATGTATTATACAGGCCAATTTTGGCATCCAACAGACACAAATCTTTCGTAGGGCAATTGTCAATTCTAGCATCTATCTTGAAAGCTTTTTTCTATCTTTCGAAAGAATAATTGAAAGATCTGCTAATGAGGAGGTTTTTCTGAAAAGAGTAAAAACTAAAAAAAATAGTAATTAAAAAAAAGAAAAAATTAAATAATCAAAATAAATTTAAAATAAGTTTCTAAAAGCTAAATGATTATAAAAAAAAATTTCTTTTTAACCCTAGTATGCACAATCGACACATATTTTATAACCTTTATTCTTAGAACAAATTTTAAGAATCCTTCCCGATCACCGCGATTTGACTGAATTTTACAAAGAGAAATGTATTTAAAATATTTATATTTCTTTTAAGCATAGGCACGGGTGCCCACCAAAAAAAAATAGGCGGAAAGACATATAAATATATAAGATTTAACAAATAACATTGTTTTTTATTTGTTTATTTATTAAATTTGGGCTAATATTATTAATGATAAAAATTATATTTACATAATTTACCAAAATAATAAAAACATACGTACAAATAAAAATTTAGGCACTTAACGTTTGAAAAAATATGTACGAAGATATTCGAAAAACACACAAAAATTTCCGAGCAGTTCTCTTATAACACTGCACTGAAGTCTAAAAATTAAAGAAAACTATATTGAAAAATATAAGTTTCCAAAAAAAGTTATTAAATAAACAAATTTTTTTGTATTAGTTGTTTTATCTAAACATTACAGAAAATTCTACATGTTCAAAATAAAGATATCTTATTATAATTAAACTAAATTCGACCTTTCTTACAGGTGGCAACTCTCATCAAAATATTTTCAAACCACAACCTGATTAAATCTTTTTCGTCTGACACCCATATTGTGATAAATATTCCAGGCAAATTTTGCAACAAATGCGACATGTTCAACAACTTTGCGATATTTCATGAATCCCACTAGTAACTAGTATGAAAAATTACAAACCGGTGCTTACTTAGTTTCTTTTTCACAGAATTTAGCTAGGCATAAAAATCATATCACAACTTTCCATCATCAGTAATTTCTTAATGTGCTGATAAGCTACAATATTCCAATAGCAATAAGCTGTACTAATTAAAAAGTTTATGGAAACTATCCATATCCAAGCTACCAATGTCAGAAAAGATTGATATGCAGGTATGCACATGTATATTATGTATGCATATACAGTATGTACCATAAGCGCACACAAGGGTGGGTTTTGGGGTTCAAACCCCCCTAAAGCTAATAACCTTAAATGGAAACTAGGGATATTCTCGAAGTCTTGCATGTAGCACGGATTGTATGAAATGCAAAAATACTATTCCAAATTTGCAAGAGTACGAGAGCCCCCTTTTGCAAAATGGTTGCAAGCAGCGAAACTCTGTATCAAATACGAAATCAATATATGTACAGCAAAAAAATAAAGTGAGAGAAATGAGAGGAATGGGAGAAATATGTACCAATTCCAGCAACAAAGCAACTAGCACAGGGTGGTATTTATCTTGCTATGCTGTTTTTCAAAATAAATATATGGATTTCGGCGTTGAAATGTTCTTCCTCATGTATTTTGTTGTTGTACGTTTGCAAGTTATGCAATCGGTGCTACGTGCAATGGCTGTGCAAGATTTCGAGAATACCCCTACTATATCTTACGCTTAGAATTTCAAGAAAAATAAAAATAATTATTTTTTTATTATTTCTGTAGCTTGAAACAAATTTACGAGCATTTAAATATTTCATGAGTGCTACAAACTGATTTAAGCAATTTTGATAAAAGAAGAAACTTTTTTCCATTTCTTGTGCGTAATTTTATATGAATTTTTTCATTTTTCTTGAGTGCTCCTAAAACTTTAAGTGCGAATGAAAACATTGCCCTAAAAATATGCATTGCATACTCACTTACTGTTGTTTTTTACACTTTACAGCCTAAAGAAGTTTACCACTGATATACACCTACTTAACAAGGATTCGAAGATTCCACCAAAATTAAAACTTTTAAAAATACAAGTTCAGTTATGAGGCAATCGTGAAATATGACCATCTCCATCGAAAACCAGTAACCAGTAATCGAGGAAAATTAACTTAAAGTTCTGAACACATTGAAAACGACGAGCTACGGACCACAGCTTCCAATTTGTCATCTTCATTATCTAAACGCTTTGTCGATGGCGACATGATTTCTTTGAACGCGGCAGCGACATCATGAATTTGTATGAATTTGACATAAAAGAAGAGGAAGACCCTTATCTGTCGCCAGAAAAATAGAAATAGATCTAATCTGGCCACAACCACAGCCGTCGCGTAGCCCGGTCGTCGTCAAAATAATTATCTACATAAGAGTACGTGTTAAAATAATTTGACAGCTGTGGTCCGTAGCTCGTCGTTTTCATTGTGTTCGGGCTATTAAAGTTTAAAAATTATTCCGACAAATTGAGCGGAGGCTCTCCATTTTTTTGAAGTCGGTTAAAAATATTTGAGCTCTTTGTTAATTTTATGTAAATAAAGTTTAATTTATGAAACTTTAAAACGTTTATTTATTTATTATATACTGTACATAAAACTTCCATAAATGTGTTTTAAAGAGCATATTATCTGAAGCGAATTTTCAGTATTTTTTGGTGATGTATAAACCCCTCCCAAGATATAATCCTAGGTGCGCCCCTGGTATGTACATAACTAATTGTATATGCTGAACGCATTAATTAGTGCGTGAATGCACAAAATAGTTTAGCTGCTCGCTGGTTTAACCTACCACAGCAGCGATAATGATTTTCGATAATTGGATTTTATTAGCAAAAAGTGACCGAGCTTGCTGGGAAAAGTAGTCAAACCTGCGCTACCGAATTCAACTCGTTATTAATTATAGAGAGATTGAAGTGATAAGTCGATGTTTAAAAATTCATGAAACATTTATTGATTTGATTCCTTAATCAGTTTGTCAAATACAAGTACTCATTTTAGAAAGCTTATGTGGGAAATGTAGAAAGTAAGATCTTAAAAAAAATATGAACGCATTTACACGAAAATGACGCTGAAAGTAAATTGTATAATAACTGGCTCGCAATACCTCTTGCGTTTATTTCAATTAACTGACTACAATTTGGAACTAAAATAAAATAGGCTAATGCAGGATTTCCACTAAATGGAAAATATATCGAGCCCTAACCGCCAAAATAACGTAAGCGACATTTTTTTCAAAATTTTCTTTTTGATGCAGAAATGCATCTAGATGCTCTAGGAATATTTCTGCATCAAAAAGAAAATTTTGAAAAAAGTGTCGCTTACGTTATTTTGGCGGTTAGGGCTCGATATTTTAATAACAAACTTGGGCATTAAAAAATTATCGTGTCATTACGTTATAAAAATATTAATTGTCCCTTATTGTGAATTTCGTAGTGAATACTCGGAAGCGAAAAATGGAAGTCATGTTAAGTCTGATTAAGTTAATTTCCGCATGGCATTTTTTAAATGGCACCCATTTCTTGTCAATTCAATGCCTAGGGAGAATTCGGTATAATGAACATATGTCTGTATGTTTGTACTCGTATCACTCAAAAATTAATACATGGAATCGAATGCAATTTTCACCGAGGTACCTATTGATAGAGGTCTTACTTAAATTATAGAAAGAAAAAAATTAGAGAGTTGGCACCTGTTTGAAAATTGCAGTTTAAGTAAATTGATAAGATAAAGTAAATAATGCAATATGGCTGAGAAAATAAAGAGGTTACAGAAGGCTTACAGCCGAAAATATTTTTTTTGAAAGTTGCCACCTGCTTGAAATTTTTCTAATTCAATTTAATTGATAAGATAAATTCAAAGTTTACTGCCAAAAATGTTTTTGAGGAGGATTGCCACCTGTTCGAAAACTTTTATTTAATTAAATTGATAAATTAAATGAATAATTAGAATACGGTTATCAAATACAAAAATACATTTAAGGCGCTCGTACATTATAAATATACACCCTCTTGCCAATTTTCAGTCGGATATCTCGAAAACTGAGGTGCTAGATTGCCTTCAAACAGACAGACTGACGAACTTGGCAAAATCGGCTCAGCTCGACGTTGCACAGTGTATCATTTCCATATTCTAGAGAAGATTAATTACATTATTTTATGTCGCCAAATTTCAAAACAACGTCAAGAATGTTTTTAGAAATGCCTGATAAAGATGAAACAATAACAACTAAAAAATTTAAATCAAAGTGTATGGCGGGACGGGGTTTGATTTGGAAAATTACTGAGGGCAATAATATTTAAACTTGTATATTTAAAACTGAATCTCAATGTTTAATTTGTCGGTGTTATGTGATTTATGCAACAATTGCTAAAATATAATTTTGGTCTTATTTTTTTAGGTATGATCCTTTTAATGAATATGCATTTTTGGGATTTTAGTAAACTAGGACTGAGTATTTCAGTTAAAGTAAAACAATGTTGACTTAGACTTATTTTTAGCAAACTATTATTTTTATTAGACCCGAAAACTCGTTATCCGCCACTATTCGATAAAGTTTGTATCTCAGTTTATTTGCCACTCCTCTTAGACTTGAAACAACACAATTTTAGCTGCTGGAAAGTGCAGGTTTTGATGAAATTTTCTTTTTTCTGGCCTACTGGGAATTTCATTTTCTTCGAGTAATTCATTTGCATTTTATCTCGGTCGAGACAAATTCTTGTATTTTTGCTTTGAATAGAAGAAGCCTGATTCATTACATTTCCAATGGTATCCCATTTTTGTAAATAGAGCAAGAAATATTGAACTTATAACGGAATTATGATGACCCAACTTGACTTTTTTGTCGATATTTTCCACGCCCATAATTAAAAAAAATATATATTTATTTTTAAGTCCATTTCTGTCAGTTTGTCAGTCCTGTTATAGGGAAATTCTAAATATAAATTTTAGGCATTTTAGCGTTTGTAATTAATTAAATATTTCAGTTTTTGCATTTTTTAAAATTGCAGTTATATAACAGGGTGGCGTGACAGTAACTATAAATTACCAATTTTTTGTAAGAAGCTTCGCCTACCTTATAACGTACCCTGTGCAAAATTTCATTAATCTATCTTCAATAGTTTTCGAATTACAGAATTAAAAGCAGCTAGATGGGTCAAATCTTACACTGTGCGTTGTGATCATCTAAGTCTACATTTTCGTTGATAAGTCTCTTCTTTCTCTGGAGCTTACAAACATCGGGCCAAAGCTATAACACCAATTCATGTAATACCCTTCGACTCGGCACCCATTGGGTGGTAAATGAAATCAAGAGTGCCCACGAATAAAATGACCGGACCACGGGCAGAAGTGCCTGTTGCACTTGGGATAACCATCTGGCATAATTTCTAATAGGAGAGAGGCAAAGTTTTTTAGTCTCGGCCCATGCCAACCTTTCGTTTTAGTGTCATAAAAGAAGTATGAGAAGAAGAAAGAATTCCGCGATGAAGTGCCTTATTTTAGGATTGTCAATGAAAAAACAATAGTCAGTAGAAAGTAAGTTTTTCCGATTGACATAATACTTATACCAACAAAAGAAATACAGCAGAAAAGTGGAGTTAAAAATCACTGAAAGCTCAAGATAGTGTATTGAATATACTATATACAAAGCGTCGGTATGCACACACACACACATATGTAAGTACAGAGACTTTAAATGGTAACGATTCTTTGACGGCACAAATGATTAACGCACAAACAGGAATTGTTACACTGTTTATCAAACAAATAAAATGTCACATAATGTTTACATAAACACATAATTTACAGAAGGCAATACTGCTACAAAACAACTACCAAAAAAAAAAAACCCGAACTTGTCTTCGAGTAGTGAATACAATTGTATGCAGAGGTTCACTACTATTGATGTTATTTTAATAACAAAGCAATGCTGTATGTTCACATAAAAGCTAGACATGTTATTTTCTTTCGTAGTACTTATGTATGTTTTTACATATGTATTTATTCATGTTTGTGGGCGTGTTAGCAGCTGGACTTTAGGCCCAGCGAAGACGTATGTGCGGTTGTACGTTAGCTGCCAAAGATTGAAAATACATTTGTTGCCACATAATGTCACAGTTCTTCTCAGCAGTTTGAATATATGTATATACATACATGTATAATACGAACAATTAGTACATATCTGCATGTATACTACTTACTTTATATGTCGTGAGTTACGGTGTATCTTAATAGTAGTCGTTACAATACATTTGAACAGCAAATTGTAAACGTGCTTTACAGTCTTTTAAATAGCAATAGTTGTCACTAATATTGTTCAAAGAATGTCTTTAAAGTGATTTATTACTTAAATAGATATTTAAGTATGCCTGTATGTATGGATACACAGCTATGTACATCTCCCACTCGCTACACTGAGAAAAGAGTTTAGTTACGTCAACTAGATGTGTTTTCCTCAACACAGAGTTTGGTTATACTTACAGTGATTGGTTATAGTTACCAAATCGTGTGTTTAGAGAAATATATTTAGCTGACTTTTTCTGAGTGTACTTTGTGTTTCTCTGTTGATGATTAATGTGTTGTGGTAGTGGCAATATATTCAAAATATGTTTATCTTTTTACTATGTGCATGATATGTGGAAATAACAACAAGTTTATTTTTTTTTTAAATAGTAGTATGCATATTAGGATGGTCTAAAATAATAAGGTCTCAACCCTTATTATTTTTCTAAACGAAAAAAAGAATACTCTTATTACAAACAAAAAATATTGAAAAATACCGCAAAGCCCATAAAGTTTTCAATATTTGTATTTTGTATGTGGAAAACACTTTTCAGTAGAAATGATATAGAAATCTTGAAAATCAATACTTTTCAATCGGAAAGCTCTTTTTCTCTTAAGCAGACTAACAACTATTTTTATAGCTCCCCCAAAAACCAGTAAAATTGCAATAGGGTGAACGATAAAAAATCGTTCGTATATAAAAATGGCGTATTATTATGGGAAGTCTCCTAAAGAGTTTTCCGATAGAAAAATATTTAGTTTCAAGAATTGTATACCGTTTCTAGTATTTTGTCCTACATAAGACATATGGAAAACTTCTTTTTGATTATTTGTGTTTTCGACAGGGTAGTGGTATGATGTATTGTGGAACGATTTTCCGTCATCCCTTGTCAAATTTGTTTTGGAGACAAACCGGTTCCGGCGTTGTGCCATCTTCCGTGCCATTTTTCGTTCTCGTGACCTTGAATTTAACTTCCAGATCGCTTTTGTCAAATAGAACGTGGTATTTTTTATGCCGGCCAACTCTCCACTAGAAAAAGTAAATTTTGTTCCAAACTAATCTTGAGGTTAAATTCAAAGTCACGGATGGCTGTCTACTTTGGCACCTTACAACTTTTGTTTTAACACTTTTTGGATGCAAAGCTTATTCCAAAAGTTATTTACGTGCGTCGCTTGAAATGGGACACCCTATATACATATGCAAAAATACGCGAAGCTCATATCGCACATTAAAACTTCATTTGCTCGGGAGTCAACATTTACAACATTTTTTCCGAAAATCTATTCTAAGCAGCTTAGCTTTTAAGAGTACAAGAAATTATTTCCGAGACTTTCGAACCCCTTCTTTTAAAAATGACCATCTCCTGGCCGGAAGTCTACAAATGCAGTCACCATATAACAGCGTGCGACAGCCAATTTTACCCACACAAAAATTATTACACTTACAAAACTCCGGCCCAAATCTAGTAAAACTGCGAATTTAGTGTTTCTCTCTGACGCCAGGATTTTTTTTAACAACATTGAAATTTCAAGGATATATTAATTTAAAAAATTATCAAAAAAATTCAGTGCAATTAAGAATAACAATATGGGTATAAAATAAACGATAAACGTCACTGTTGGCAGTTATAATTTCGAAAAAGTAGAGAATTTCGTTTACTTAGGACCCGCCATTAACACCGATGTCAGCATGAAAATCCAACTCAGAATCGCTCTTACGACAAGTACTATTTACTTTGAAGTAGGAAATTTAGAAGTATCTAAAGTCCTCTCTCGACATACGAAAACCACAATCTATAATCTAACTTTTTTAACTAGGCCAATCTATAATCTATAAACAATGAAACATCTGATGAGGCGGCTCTTGGAGTATACGAGAGAAAGATTTTTCGGAACATTTACGGGCCTTTATGCATTGGCGTCGGTGAGTACCGCAGATGCTGGAACAATGATAGGGATGGGTAGTGGGGGGTTGAAATTCGATTTTTTTCCGAATTTCGAACATTGCCCAACCATTCGATTATTCGATCCGAAATTTGGTGGTGCAAAACCGATTTAATTCGAATTTTCGAAAAAAAAATTTACTGAAAATTTAAAAGTTTGTTTGTAAGAATGATAACTCAGATCGAAAAAGAGATTTGGTTGAACTTACATTTAAGTGATTAAATATCCGTATTAACTAAGATTCATAACCAAAAATTAATAGAAACAATAAATGCTTTTTTCTCAAATAAATATCTCAAAAAATCCCAAAAAATGTATATCATGTATTTTTTTATCAATTAAAAAAGTAAACATAATGTATATATAAGCTCATTTTTTTGGTACGTATGATGTACTTTTATTTAATTTTATTGCTTTACCAGAACAAAAGAAATTTGCACATACTTATACATTTATACATACATACATAAGTTTTTCATTTTAAATCGAATAAAAAAGTCTTATGACTGATTTTCACTTTGTCAAATTCAGTCAAATGGGATTTAAAAGCGGTTTATCGATTGATTTGTATCAGGATAGTTCTTTAGTCGTATACATGCGCTGCTAAATCGGCTATCTGTCAGTTTATGGCCCATAATATCATCGGCAAAGGTATGGAAAAAAGGAGATAAAGTTGTTTAAAAATATGTTGCAAAATTTTGGCGTCAAAATATGACATATTGAAAACCAGTCTTTACATTTAATGACAACTTATAAATTTGCAATTTAAAACAAGATCTTAAAGTTCTATCAAGCCATACTAAAAAGACTTAAGTCGAATCCCGAACCTTCGACATGGACATAGTGCAGCGAATTAAAATACAGCAGCTCCGCTGGCTTGGCCATGTCGTTCGAATGGACACCGCCGCTCCAGCTCAGAAAGCATTCAACTCGAAACCCGCTGGTGGTAGCAGAGGAAGAGAGAGACCAGGTGGAGAAGGACTTGGCTTCACTTGGCATTTACAATTGGCGTCAGACGGTACAGAAGAGAAACCTCTGGCGGGCTTTTTTAAACTAGGCCAAAATCTCTTAGCCGATTAGAGCGCAGAAGAAGAAGAAGAAGAAGTATCAAACTTTGATTGCGTTCTCCCACAAAATTAAAATTTCGCAGCAAAGAGAATTGAATGTTAGGCGTGCGATATATTCGTGTAGTAAAAGGCATGCGCTTTTATTTTCTTGTTTAACTTAGTAAATAAATAACTTGCATTGTGATTTCTTAATTATCTCGTTCCGATAAATATTTACTTTCATGTTTACCCATAGTCACTCGCCAATAAAAGTGAAATTTTTAACAAAATAAAATAAGACAATAAGTTAGAAAGAAAGCAATTGTAATGCTAGTAGGCGAATGGAGTGGGGAAACGCTGTAGGCACACAACACGCAATGAAATGCCTAAAGTGTCTGTCTCATTTGACGTTCAATGCGTTTTCTTGTCATTTATAAGTGGCATTTAATTTGAGAAAGACATTTAAATTAAACAAATGCCGAGTGGATGAGTGCATACAAACATACATATGATTGTGTATTTATGTATGTATGTGCATGTAGTATATTTGTCAGTATGTATGGTATGTTTGTAAAATTTTTTTCACCTCCCCGTAGGAAATGTGAGCACATAATAATGCCTTACCAGCAACTTATGTATGTACATCTCACCCGGCAGTCCTTACCATTTCACTGCCGAATCTCCCTTACTTTAACAAAGACGAGGCCGCCTTATGGAAGTACAAATTTAGAATGTGCCTTTGGTATCATATATAGTATACTTCTGAGCTAATTTACCAAGCAAAGTATGTAGAATATAGAGTAGTCGCTCGGAGTAGTTTGCAAGTGACAACGTAAGGCGTGAACGGAGGTGTTCATTTTTGATTTACTAATAGATGACACATTGGTCGTAATGACAACGTTTCTACTAATGGAGGTATAAGGTGCATTAATAAGTAAAGAAGTAAAATAATGTGATACCAAATTTCGTGCTTATATGTATTTCCTACCGGCTACATTTACAACATACATATTTAGGGAATTCATAAGGCGTGTTAAGCGTCGTAAAATCTTAAGCTTTACACTTTTTTAAACTTTTAAACTACACCGAAATATTTTTAAACTGAGAGAAAATATCTCATTCGCTCCCCCCTAAAACTATTTTAACCGCTATTTTACATACAACAAATTTAAGCTTAAGATTTTATGACGCTTAACAGGTCTTGTGAATCCCCTAATTATGTGTGTATGCAATGGGCTCGTTAAACTGTTTGAATATTTAGTTAACCGCTTGCATCTTTATTAGCCCGTTATTGATATTCAAATTTATAGTCGCATGTGAGTATTTACAAGCAAAGACCCTACAAGTCCAACTAGTATTCGAATTAATTATAAAAGTGTGGATATTCTTTAAGACAAAAGTTAATTGTAGTAGCCAACGAAATACTTATAATTATTAAGCTTCACAACAACGACACAACGAACATGCATACATAAGTACGTACATACTTACTTGTATGCTATCGGGAGAGAATTAAGATATTTTCTCCATTTTGAAAGTTTTATAGTAAAACTAAATTACAAAAATGTAGCTAACTTACGCAGTTTAGTATGTAAAATATTACGTTTTTGCGATAATAAATTTAAGATTAAAGATTGAATTTTCTTCATACTAAATAACAATTTACAAAATAATTAAAATTTTGTTTATTTTTGGGGCTCTTTCCTTTTTTTCGAAGTAAAATGTTCATTATTACCGATGAAATTTCATATTTTTTTGCGACAATCAGAAACAACGAATACAGCCAATATAAAATAATAATATATAACATAAATATCTATACTAATAAATATTTTGAAAGCCGTTTTATGTATTCGCAAAGCTCGTGAACGGCAGAACCGAGTTTGTTCAAAGTTCAGACACCTGCCGCACGTGTCCCAAGGATGGTTTTAGGCTAAAAAAATGCTATATGTTTAGGGGGCGTGGCACCTCCAATACAAACCGAACTTTTTCATACGCCATATCTCTGGATGTGTTCATGGTAAAGTTCTGGAACTTGGTACGGAGATATACGCAATCAACCGCATATTCTTGAAGAAAAATTGGAGCTATTTGAAAAGGGGGCGTGGCACCTCCCACACAAACCTAATTCTTAATACTGCATATCTCTGCATATAGTAAATATAAGAGTGAAAGTATCGTGAAGAGAAACAGAGTTTTCCGATCGAAAATATTAGTTTTTAAAATTTCTAGACCACCTTTACGGAAAATTGTTCTTTTTTCCGTTTAAGCACAGGGAAAATTTTTAGGGCTTTGAGCACTTTCTAAATATTTTTTGATATCAAAATAAAAAATTAGGGGTTTATTCCAACAATCCCAGGGGGTGGGGCATTAAAATTCGGACTTAACTTTTTTTTTACCACCCTAATGGAGCGTAGTATAAAAACCGCTTAATTCATATGCACATCTAAAATCCGTACTCGGTTATTTAAATTTATTCATCGTTAACAGTAGCCACTAAAAAATGAAAATATTAAAAACAGACTCAGATTTTTATTGCGAATTAATGCAAACCTATCAAAAAGTGCCATATGTGCCTTTTATGACTTTAACACAAAAGCAAGCATATTTGGCATCCAGACCCACTCTAACGTCCAAGCGGGCATTGTAACTGCAAAATAATATATTTAAGGAACATTTGAAAAGGCCATACAATTCTCCATACATACACACATACAAATGCTTGGACACTTCATTTTTGCAATACATTCAACTTAATCCATGAAGCCTGCAACTTTGGCAAGCAAGAAGCCAGCAAAGGACGCAGGTTGGTTAAAAGGAAGAATATGCGTGAGCTTTACGATTTCCTTTAGGCACTGCATTCCACGCTTCGCTTAGCATTCCTCAACTAACTAAAAAATTGTCTCAACTCGTTCCAATGGCGGTCCATGAACTGATTTACGTCGTTGATGGCAACATTTTATGACCATTTTAGTAGCCAAGTAAGTAAAGAAAGCAAACAAACGGCTTTCCAGCACAAGCAAGATAGCAAGTAGCCACGCCGCTCGGATTTGAACAGCGCAAAGCATATGTTTCAATTCCTTACAGCCTCTCCTGGCTCACCTAAGACTTCCATTTTTTCGTCACACTTCCTTTCCGAACTTTATTTGCCCATATTCTTGGCATTTTTTATGTGCATTTAACATATGGAATATGCAAAAATTGTCCGCACCCATTGAGATAGGATACCGAGGCGCTTGCTTCCTACATTTGGTAGTATTATGTGAGATTTTAATGACAAATTATGACTGCGTAAATTATGGCTGCTTCGCTTTTATATACATACATACATACATACATATGTATGTACATATTTCATATGAATTTACAGAAGTAAGCGCAGATGTGTTTACGCAATTTTATGAGAGGCAGCAGCAACAGCAATTTCGAAAGTAATTTGGTTGCTTTCCGTTTGGACAAAAAAGTAATAATTTAAAGTCAAATATAAAACATTTTCGTGGTGTGCCCGCATGTCCTTATGTGAGTCAACGGCAAAAATGGTTAACAAGCCAATATGCTTTGAAACCCTTTTTTGCTGCTTGTGGCAAAACAATTCGAGTGACTTGCGAAAAAATTTAAACGTATCTACTTTTTTTTTTATTTCTTCCTCCCTTTCTCTGTCGCTGTGTCGTTAGCCTTTCTGGTTTACATTTGCTGACATACACTACGTTGTCTACCTTTATTCAAAACAATAAAATTATTATTATTGCCGTGCATGATGGCGCTGCTATTGCGAAATTCAGCTAAGCAAGCCACCGAAACAATAAATACTACGTGTTTTTCTATTTTTGTACGATTTTTATTATTTGTAGTCGGTGCGCGTTGCATATGCCGCTCACATTTACAGTTATAACCGGCGTAATTTCTCAACATCTGTTGCCCGCCTCTTGCCAATTTCTACCTCAAGCTTATTGGTTTAGCCAACTCTCACTACGTACCGTAAATTATTGCGCTACTTATCATTGTGGTGCAGGTATTTTTTCTTTACTTTTATTAGATTAAGGCCTTTTGTGCCAAAATTTTTTTTTATCATTTTGCACTTACCTCGCAGAATAAAATTTATCGCTTCTTCATTTTTTTCTGTTTCAGTTTGTCGCAGAGCTACGTGCGTGCCAAAGGGTTTCACCAGTGCAACAACGGCGTTCGGTGCGTAGCAACAGAAGTATACTCCTTAAAGCTAATTTTCACCTCACTAAGTACAACTAAAAGAAAAGAGAATCAGAAAAAAAAACACAGTACAGTAATTTAGTATATCTATATATTAGGGCTGGTCAATTCGTAGACATGCGAGATTTTTCGGCTATACCAGAAACCATAGCTCTAAAATCAATTTGGAGTTTGCCAAATTGTGCTGTAGTGTCGTAAAGAAGTGCTTCAATTTTGTATACAAAAAAATTCTATACGGGGTTTCTTAGTATGACGAATGCATTTCTTATCTTATCTTTTTCTTAAAACTTCCACCATAGGGCGCAACAATGAAAAATTTCACATTTTCTTCGGAACCAATTTTCGCAATTTGTCAAACTTCAAATTGATTTTAGACCCATGGTTTCTTAGGCAAATATGCTTAGAATTACTCGTAAAATCCGCCTGTCCTATACGCGCATAGTCCAAAAAAAATAAAATTGACCAGCCCTAATATACATACATATGTACTTATGTACATATATCTCGTTTTAATGTCGAATCGTAAAATGTGCTTTAACTTTTTTATTTATTTTTTATTATGTATAAATACACATTTGTACATACACCCTCATCCCTCACAATGCCTGTGAATGGATTTAAGTGTACAAGCTTAAGGCCATGTAATAACTTTGTTCAAAAAAAAAAAAAAAATGCTCTTCATCGAAAAACAAATACTTAGTCCACACTCTCTACTTCGAAAGCCGTTAAGGTTATTTAATGCTTCACAATTACCCCAACTCCATTTTCTATATGCGCGTACTTGCTTCCTCCCTGCCATTGTTCATGCAATCTCTTAACCCAAATCAACCCAATTACATTAAATGACAACTCATTTTTTATTTATAAATATATAAATATGTTTGTATAGTTGAACGCACTTTTCAAAAGCTAAATTAAAACAAATGGTTAGAAGTTTATTACACATTTACCTACCTGAGAAATTGCAGATAATTTACGATTTTTCAATCTAAAGAAAACCGTGTAGCTTGGCGGTAATTTGTTAATTTTTATTCCAAAACCAGTATATGCAGTAGTACTTAAGTACCAAGAATGATTGAATACAAAATTACGCCCATCAAAGAGAATTTTTGAAAATAATAATAATAATGATAAATGCCCTAAAATCGTAGATTTTTATACGTTTGCCGCTCTCGGGTGAATGGCGATCAAAAACGTGCCCAACTTTCGTGAACTCCTGCACCCGGAAGCATTCATATAAATTAGTTAAAATTATATTTTTTTATTGTTTTCCCCTATATAATTTAGCACTTGTTGTAAAAAGACCAATTTTTGTAAGAAACATTTTAGATATATCATCTTTTTTTTATTCGAACTAAGACGAATAAGTGATCAGTCAGCAATCCCAAAAGTAGTCTGCTGTCATATTTGCTCAATGAAAGTAAATAGCTCGCTAATTCCTAAGAGGTTGAGAGCAACACGAGGACATGTTTTAAGTGCATCCACAACAGCTACAGATGTTGTAAAGAAAGCTCCAGCGCCATGGATTGAAATAAAAGTGAAGCCTAGTCTGCTTCCAACTGGTATTTTCATTGCGGAGAAGCCTTACTCTTCTTAGTCCTCGTTCACTACCAGGGCCATAAGCTTTGGTTTCATATCCAGCTTTAAGTAGTATACACATTTTAAAGGCTGATGGTGTCGATATCATCTGTGCCAATAAGCTCTTACAAAAAAATCCTGAGCAATTTAGTTTTGCAGCTCTTTTCGTTCTGCCGTAGGCGACTTTAAAATCTACAATGAGAAGGAGCGTATCGAACCAAGATTTGGCGTATGGTGAAACCCTGGCATGTGGTGGATTTGTCGCCTTGCTCGTTTATTGGACAGAGCAAACTTAAAAGCACTTATGAATTTGTTGTTGTTGTTCCTGAATTTCTCACTTAGAAGGTTGACAGCCGCACTGGCTTTGCTGTTTGATTTTTACCATGAAATCGCTATTCAAACCTCACAAAAAACAAGCAGTGGGCCATAGATTTCTTTGTCCTCAACTGGGGCTTCAGCTCCATCCTCTCAGCTTGTTTAGAGCTCTCAGCTATCACTTTTTGGTAGTCCCTCGGATCAGTCTATCTCAACATACTAGATTTTATTTCTCGTCTTTCGATCTAGAGATGGCCAGTGTTCCTTATGAATTCTTTCCTGCTTGACGCAGTGCTGCACATTCTCGCTTCTCAGTCCGTGGCGAAGTTGGTCAGCCTCAGTCTATTGTGCGTCCAAAGATCGCTTCCTTGAACTACTGGAATTGAAATCATTAAGCATGATTTGAATATTGTAAGAAACCAACGTAAGGGTTTGAATATAATAATTAGGCAGGCTATGGCGACGTCTGCGTGAGCTGGGAATCTGGTCCAATAATCTGTGTGGTTTCTGGGAATCAACTGAAGCAACTGGTCCTTTGATGTAGACGATGATAGACTCAATGTGACCAATGAGAGAGCCCATACTCTCCTTACATCCAGGAGTTCTCCTGGATTTTTTTTTGGAGTCTATAGGAATAAGAGATGCGTTGTGGTGAGTTGATGGCACAATAGACCCTCGAGGCCGCAGTACAGTGCATGCCTCTTTTTAAATATGTTCATCTCTATGGGTTGCTCATGTTTCCCAGGCTACGCCAATGCGGACGTAAGAGAAAAAATTTAGTACAGGCGAGCATATGTAATGACATATCCAGAACTCGCACCTTACTTACTTAGTCGTTTGCCAGTGATTTTTTTTTAGCATCTCATCGATATTTGTACATACATTCTTGTACATTTAGTAAGTTAATATTTAATGCACTCTTAAAAAATTTATTTATTTGACCATTTCAATTTTTAAAACCTAGCGTATGTTTTCTGCCTGGTAAATAAAACTTAAGCGGAGTCCGAAAATGTACATATATGTTTGTAGGTAAATAAATAAATGCATACGTATTTCTATGGACCTAATAAATCATTCAGTGTAAACGTTTTGCGATAAAAACAAGACAAGCAAATATATCCAAAACCGTATTCATAATTCAAATAACAAACAAGCAAAGGTAAGTGAAATGAAAACAATACCAAAAGCGACATTTAAGATGCAATACGTCAAAATAGTAGAATAGAAAAGTCAATGCCGCATGAAAGTGAGTCATAAATAAATCAGTACTACAAAAATGCATGCCACAATTGAATTTGAGAGACTCGAGTAGAAATAAGGGCTCTAGAGTGCACCAAAATGGTTAAGCTCCGACAACGAAATAGCTTAAGCCACTCTTGCGCTAGCAAATGCTATGGAAATGTAAAGCAACACAAAAGGAACAGCAAGATTTCGGCTGGCAAGTGACATTAGCTGTCATTGGTAAATGGAGTGTGCACTGCACTGAAATATATGTAAGTTAAATGGAATGATATATTGCACAAGTGAAAGGAAAAGTATAATGAA
The DNA here is from genome assembly GCF_013731165.1 of Rhagoletis pomonella. Classification (NCBI taxonomy): domain Eukaryota; kingdom Metazoa; phylum Arthropoda; class Insecta; order Diptera; family Tephritidae; genus Rhagoletis; species Rhagoletis pomonella. The sequence continues at coordinate 6,582 of NW_023460605.1, read as the reverse complement.
AAGTATTTTTGTGTGTTGTATTGTTATGCATACATAAATATTATATATTTGTACATATATCTAAATTAATTAAAGTTGCTATCCACGTTACTATGTATTTATACATGTAATTTAACCCGGCGGGAGTGTGGTAACAAAATGTTTAAAATACTATGTGGCGGGGTATTCTAAATATACCCGCATAAAACAACATTTCTAAAATGTAGGTTTGTACCTAAAAGTTAGCATTAAATAAAATATTTTCAAATGCATCAGATAATGTTATAAATTAATTTAAATGAAGCGAAATGTGCCAATTTAACACTTTTATATGTATTATAATTTAAAAAAGAGGCATTGCCTGTCACCGCGGCCACATTTGTGCGCATCTCTAAGGATTTTAAGATCTAGGTGCCATCAAAATACGTGCAGCATATTTTGCCGATATGACGTAGGGTTTCCTATTTACACTGGACTTAAATTTTAAGAAAACGTCATACATACTTTTCTTTAAAATGCCGTATCTTGGAAACCTTTTAAAGAAACTAAATGAAAAAAAATGTATTTCTTCCGTCTTATTATGGGCTTTACTTGTATATTTTTTGCATTATTGTGTAACGTATAAGAAAAAAAAAAATTTTTTTAAATTTTTTTTTTTTTACTTTTTTTTTTATTATAGCATTTTCAAAAATTCTTATTTTTACATAAAAACTTATGCGTATGGACTCTAGATCAGTGCCCGCCAAACACTTTTCTGGGAAACGAACTATATTCGGCATTTCACATGTACACAATCGGCTTCTTACACGTACACAATCCGAACGTCAACAGAAAGAGTAGAAGAGCAACAAATTTTATTTAGTTGCATGCAAACAATAGGCGAAGCAGGTTGATGACGCACTATTGTTGAATAAAGTAGGTACACTGAGCAGAATGAATGAATATTCATTAAAAAATTTTATAACACAATTTTTTGTACATACACCCCTAGAAATAGGTATGTATATGGTACCAAGTCGTGCTTTTTCTTCATATTAAAAGAACTTTGTGAATTATGTATTTTTTTTTAATACCAGACTAGTTCTCAATTAAAACATACAATATGTTTTGTTATTTATCTTTTGGTTTAATCGTTATTTTAAATTGTTCTTGAATGTCAAGTTTTACCTAATTTTAAAATAAATATATATTAGATATATATATTTTTATTTTATTTCTACTTGAAATCAACGAAATTTTCTTTTAATAATCAGAGTACTCGAAGCACGTTATCTTTTTTGCTCAGAAATCCACACTTAAATTATAAAAAAAAATAATAATAATTTTGTACAATACATATAAAATTTTACCAACTTTTTCCTTTCTTAGGGCCGTTAACTTTCATTATACGTTTCTATGTTGTTTAGATCTAAAAAATAGCGCACAATGAAAAAAACGGCAAAAAAACATACCAAAGTTTTTATAATAAGTAAACACATATAAATAATAATATAATAAAACATAGAAATTTTTCTCCATGCATTACCACCAACACATTCTAATTTTTTGTTTCATAACTAATACATTCTCATTTTAAGACTTTTCTCTTTTTGGCGGGCACTGCTCTAGATCGTCTAACGCTTGAGCAATATGATAAATAGGCATTGAAATTTTATGAAATTGTATATTTTTGAACGAGGAAAGGGGTGTAAAATAACAAAAAACAATACGAATAAATCATATTAACTTTATTAAAGGGTCTGAAATCACGAAAATCCCTTCAAGGAAATGGCAGAATTGAACTTTGTTGTTGTTGTTCACTAGAGCAAGTCTTGAACTCCTGAAATTACAACAAATTCGTACACCCGAAGCCCTTTACCAATGGGGTAAGAATGACACTACCTCACTTTTGCCCACAACAAACTCATTTATTTAACATGGCGATGTCCTAGGAAGCAGTCAATTGCTTTCTCCTGCATGTATTTTCAACAACTTTATAATGCATTTGGCTTAAACAACTTCAAAATCAGCATGTCTCGTTTGAATAAGCTTTCGTTCTGCACTTCATAACTGCATTTTCATAACTAAGAAAAACCGAAATTAAAAATTTAAAATTGAATGAGATTTGAGCATGGACATTATTTGCTGCGACCAATTGTAGCAAACATCTTTGCACGCTCAGCTACAGCCAGACATATAAATGTGCTTTCAAATGTTCAGTTTGAATTGTGTGCAAACAGCAAGTCGACTGTCCGACTCTGCATTTAATTTCAACCACCTTAAAGTCAATTTGGTTTACACCACTTTAAAGTCGGTAAGTTTCTTTTGAATACGTTTGCGTTATGGACTTCACAGATGCTTTTTCATACTTCCAAGACACAATTTTGTTTTTTTTTAGCAAAAAGAGTAAAGTAGTTTTTCAATTAGTTGATTTAAAAAAAAAAAATTGTAAAAATTAAATACTTTATGCTTTGTTTTTTTTTCTATTTTTGCTTTAGGATATATGTTACATACATATGTAAATATTTATAATGTGTGTTTTTTGTAAAATATCAAATCAAACATAAACAAAAAAACGCAAAACATATGCAATGAAAGAACGTGTTGTTGTCACAACTTTACTACACCTGTTTTTTGCGAAAAATCTGATTGTTTCACGCGAAAGAGAATAAAGTTTAAATTCATAAACAAACGCTGTTAGAGAAGCATGGGAAGCATTTTTTAGACTTCTTGCTTACATTGACGTACAAAGGTACTTTGAATACCACAGTCAATCGATTGCACATGCCAAAGCGTACTATAGTGTATGTATATATGTATATGATTTTTAAGAAGCAATTCACTGTCCGCATATAACTTGAATAAACACTCTGTGTGCTTGCGCTTTCAAGTGCAAGTAAATCAAGAACACACCGCTTTACCACTGAGTCTGCATAATATTTACACCAGATTTGAGCAAATAATTCTCTGAAACGCACCATGAAAGCCGACTTTGATGTGTAGCTGTAACCAGAAACGAAAAAATAAAAGTGCTAACTAAAAAGTACATAAACTCACATACATACATACATATTAACATGCATATTTAGTACCAAGGCATCAAAGAGCAACCCATTATAAATTGACGGCAGCGCGGCAAGGCTTTGTCGGCTTTTTACGGTGCGGCTGGCATTGAGTGGGCTGGTCAAACACGTCAACAAGTGGAAGATCTACCGCACCGCTGCTGTGTGGGGGTGAAGTGTTCACTACTACTACTTTGAGAGGCAGCTGAAGATGAGTGGATGTTCTTTTCTAAAAATTATAACTTTTATGGAATAGATAAAAATTAATAAAAAAAAAATTTAAGGTCAGTGTTACCACTTTGCTAAGTTATTATAAAAATTGGAAGAATTAATTTTCGTTAGTTAAAAAAAAACGATGTTAAATTTAACGGGTAAAAGTTAGGCTCCTATATTCGGCTTATGGCCCCATCGGAAGTTATGGCATTGGAATTTCGGCGGAAACGAAACTATTCTGGACTTTGCCAACAATTCGGAATACAAGTTCTGTGAAGTGGTTCAAAGGAATTGCACATCTAATACTACAAATATAGGAAGAATGTTCTTTGAAACTTACAAAGTATCTACCAGTATTACAGATTTTGATGAAGAACTGATTGGTCTCCTTACTATCCCCAAGTGGATACTCAGTACATCTTAAGAATTTTTATGGCTTTGCAAGGGAAACAGAAAAGTGGTTCGTCGATATGTGTTCATGGTATTAATTTTTGTCAGTTTACAGTTCTTATTAAAGACAAAGTAAAAATTTATAAAACAAAGTATAGGGTACATTAGAGCTGGAGAAACAGCGATGCATCGATATCGTCCCCTTATGACAGAAAATTTTTTTATGAGACTTAACTCTGTATTCATGTAATTTAGGTTGTAAAATATGCGGTTTCCATGTACTCATGTTATTCTGGATTTTGGTATAACATAGAACATCCAAGGGTTAATCTAGTCATTTTTGGATATGCAGTTTTTTATCCCATCCTATTTTAGTGCAAGTTTCATCTGGGTAAAAAATCACGTGGATTTTTGAGAATTTTTTCTTGGAGACTGCCTTTGCGTTTTTTATATAACAAGTGAATTTTAGTTTGTTGCAAAAGGCCTCTTGCATTTTGTTTCGTAAGAAAATTAAGCTTATATGGAAAAAAGTTTTAAAATCGTCACTAAAACAAAAATTAACAAAAAAAATTTTTTAAGCCGTTTGAAATTTACACTTCATAACATTGTATAGGCTATAAAACTACATACCCAAAAATGTCTTAAAGATTCAGATTAAAAGTTGAAAATTTGATGAAAATTAATTGAATTTTCCTAAATTTTGTATAAAGTTTGAAACTGTGATCTATATGTGTTTGGTTAAACCTTGGTCAGTATTTTTAGAGAAAATAACACACAAAAACTTTAGCTCGAAAAACATTACGAATATTAAAAAAAAAAAGTAAAAAGTCGGCGGAGCCGAACATTAAATACCCGGCGCAAGTATTAAATATATGTTTTTTCACCTTTCCGAAAGCTACCGCCACATGATAAGCCGGGGTATATCAATTTTGAGTAAATAAGCGTCCTTATATTTCGAAATATTGCAGTTTCAAACATTTCTGAAATTTACCGTTATATGAAAAGCGGTCTTAATTTTAGTCCGATTTCAATAATTTTCAACGTTTTGCTTATATGTGGCAAGCACAATAACCACACCGAGTTTGGTACAAATTGGTAGAACGGTTACTGAGATACATATATGTGATCATAAGAGGGCGGTGCCACGCCCATTTTCCAAAAATTTATCACAAACGTATTTCTTGGTAAAGAATTGTTGCAAGCATCAATTTTGAATAAATTAGCTTTAATATTTACTGATTTATCGAAGATTTTGTATTTCTCTAAATTACCGTTATATGGGATGTGGGCGTGGTTATTGTCCGATTTTTTAAATTTTCGACCATTTATTATGCGGTACCAAGGCCAACAGCTGTGCCAATTTTGGAAGAAATTGGTGCAGAGGTTACCAAGATATACACATGTAACCATAAGTGGGCGTGGCTACGCCCATTTTCCAAAAATTTATAATATTCTTATTTTTCGTCTGAAAATTATTGTAAATATCAACTTTGAGTAAATTATCTTCAGGAGTTACAAAATTATCGCAGTTTTCGTATTTATGGAAATTACCGTTATATGGGAAGTGGGCGTGGTTACAGTCCGATTTCGCCCATTTTCAATACCAACCTACCTTGGATTAACGGAAACCTACATACAAAATTTCGTTGAGATATCTCAATGTTTGCTTGTGCACAAGTGCGCTCGGGTATAAAAATAAAACGTGCTCATTCGTTTGAGGCACTGTCATCATTATATAAATAGGCAATCATGATTCCTTTACACCCCTTTTACGGCTAAACTATACTTCTAAGGTATAAACAGTTATATATCATTAGAAAGGTATTTTGATGCTGATGTGCAGGCAATTTTTAAAATTTCAAATCAGTTTAAAATAGAGCGAAAAAATCAATTCAAAAAGTCACACCAATACCAATGCACACATGTACATGGTTGGGGCGGAAATGCCCCCTAAATGTATGCTTTAATATTGATAGCGAATTAAAGAAACGTGCTAAGCAGCAGTTCAGGAATAAAATGTATGTATGTATGTACATGAATAGATTAGACTCAAACAAGGAAGAAGGTAAAGTTGAGTATGGAGAAGAAGAAAGTGATAAATACAGAAATTAAAATAAAAGTAAAGAAACCTAGATATAAAGACAAAGAGGAAGGAAAATTTAAATACCTAACCTAATAACAATGGTGGGGGTGAATATGTAAATGAAGAAAAGAATGGACATATTTAGATCAGGATAAAGGAAAAGATAAATTGAAGACCAAGACGACGAAGATGAAGATGAAGATGAAGATGAAGATGAAGATGAAGATGAAGACGAAGATGAAGATGAAACACACCACAACTTAACCCCCACACCGTAATTCACCACACTTCAACTCTCTCACCACACCTTAACTCACCACACCTCAACTCACCACACCTTAACTCCCCACACCTAAATTCACCACACCTTAATTCACCACACCTCAACTCACCACACGTTAACCCCCCACACCTAAATCCACCACACCTCAACTTTCTCACCACACCTTAACTCACCACACCTTAACTCACCACACCTCAACTCACCACATCTTAACTCCCCACACCTAAATTCACCACACCTAAACTCACCACAGATAAATTCACCACACCTACACTCACCGCACCTCTTAAGCCCATCACACCTGAATTCACAGCGCCGTAACTCCCACACCCAATTCCACCACATCGCAAACCACCACACCCAATTTCCCCACATGACATGATATCACTTTATGTGGCATCAATGACATTGCTTTAATATTGATACTGAATTAAAGAAATCTGCTAAGCAGCAGTTTAGAAATCAGATTTACGAAGATTAAGATTCATGCAAGGAAGAAGGTAAAGTTGAATATGTAGAAGAAGAAAGGGATAAAGGCAAAGATTAGAATAAAAGTAAAGAAACCTAAATACAAACGAAGGTGGATATGAAGA
>NW_023460604.1:19743-34446 GCF_013731165.1 Rhagoletis pomonella | reverse complement strand
GGCGTAATATTCAACTGGAGGTAAAAGAGTTTATATTAAACAATTATCTGTTATTAATAATATTATTTGTTGCTAACAACAATATTTTTTTACAGATACCTTACTTTTTTATCGTTCCGGCTGCTGTATTATCCGATTCTTGTGTGTTGGTTGGTATATCGGAAGCTTTAGTGCAAGATGTTCGAAGAAAAACTTATAGCAGAGATTGAAAAACACAACTGCTTGTGGGACAAACGACAGCTTAGTTACCGCGATCGGGTGAAGAAAGATTTGGCTTGGCGAAATGTAGCTGCTGCTGTGGGACATCCTGGTTAGTATAGAGTTTTTCAAACATATAGCAGTTTTGTAATAGGACGAACCAAATTATAACAAATTTGTGACGAATAATTGTGACGAATACTATATTTTTACTTTACAGAGGAAAACTGCCGAAAGCGATGGAAATCGTTAAGAGACCGATATGGAATAGAATTGAAGGTTGATCAACAACCTAGCGGAAGTGCTGCGTCGTTTAGACGAGCTTGGCCATATTACGAAGCTATGTTGTTTTTGAAAGACACGGTCACGCCCAGACAGTAAGTGTACTTTACATTTGTACAACAAGTATTTATATTTTAAATTGTAATTTATATGTACATATTTTAAGGACAACAACAAACATCGTCTCCCAAACGCCAGAAGTTCTCGGACAAGAACCAGATATACTGGATACTTCCTTTGGATTCCAAATAGGCGAGAGTGGGAACATTATAATAGAAGAGCAAGAAACCACTGCCCCAACGCCGGCTAAGAGACAAAAGAAAAAAAACGATGAGAACGCCGCCTTTAACGATCTAGTCAACGAAGTAAGTCAGTTTGTGGATAGTCAAAAAAAAACACACAACAATTTCGTGGGTGCGATTGGCGAAGTGTTTGAGAAGGTCCCAGAAGAGAGCCGCCTAGATTTTCAAATGGACGTACTTCAATACGTCTATGCTCAATATAAAAATTATAAAAATTGAATTTACGAAATTTAAAAATTTAAATGACATCCAGTTTGAATTCAATTTTGCGAACTTTATATGTAATCTAATTTAGTATGAAATCTGATTTTGATTTTGCGAATTAAATATGTAATCGAATTTAATATGCAATCTCACAGAAAATGCTTGCTATAATTTCATTGTTTCTAATCAAACACAATTGTACATTTTTTTAAGAAAATATTCAGGATATTATTCCAAACGCGTGGTTTTCGATGCAAGTTTACGAGGCTTACGCGGTTACGAGACATTTAAATAAATAACCTGGATATTTTTTTTATAAAAAATTGTACAATTGTGTTTGATTAGAAACAATGAAATTGTAGCAAGCATTTTCGGTGAGATTGCATATTAAATTCGATTACATATTAAATTAGATTACATATTAAGTTCGCAAAATTGAAATCAAACTGGATGTCATTTAAATTTTTAAATTTCCTAAATTCAATTTTTATAATTTTTACATTGAGCATGTTTCGTTGTGAATTTACAAATGCACTGAAATATGTAAATGCAAGATCCTATGGACAGGATCCTGAACAGCCCTATTATTTAAAATACTAAAAAGTAGACTGTTTGTAACAACTTTTGTTTTATAAATAGGCAATACTTAAGTACCTTAAAAAGAAACATATTACTTAAAAGACTAAGAAGTATATTGTTTGTAATTCACTTTTGTTTTATAAATACGCCATATTTACAGTGGTCGAAAAAATTATAGTCGCACCATATTTGACAAGTTTTAACATTTTTTTTTAAATTTTAGTAAATTTTTCATAAAAATATAGTTAATTCTTTAACAAAGCCCGTGTAAAAAATTCCGTTTTATAAAAAAGTCAAAATTAAAAAATAATATGTTAAAACTTGTCAAATATAGTGGGGCTATAATTTGTTTGCCTACTGTATGTACCTTAAAAAGAAACAAAACAATTAAAAGACTGAAAGGTATATTGTTTGTAACCACTATACTGTTTAAAACGGTTTTAACTTAAAAGACTGAATGAAATATATGTTATGTTAACGCCATACTTACCTTGAACAAAAATTAATTTAAAAACCTGAAAGATGTGACGACATTTAAAACATTACCAATAAGTGCCCTCATACTGTGAGTTCAAATTTTTGTTTTCTATCTTAAATAATAAAAACAAAGCATATTCAGGGAGTAGTAATTATTTAAATTTTATTGTTAAAAAGATGTGTCTTCAGAGCATCCCTTAAATCATAATTATTTGAACTGCCTCGGTTCGATGACACCCTACTTATTGAGGGCAATGGAACTACTTCGTTTCGCCATGAGCCAGCGATGGTGGCATCCTCTGCGTAGCGATCAACAAAATCGCTTGCTACATAGTTTGCACACGAAAACTTAATAAAATTATGCAAGACAATACAAGCTTTCACTATTTGTTCTGCATTTTTCGGGGCCATGCATAGCGTCGTTCTCAATATTCTCCATTTGGCAGTGAGTATTCCAAATGCGTTTTCTATAACTCTTCTTGCACGAGAGAGTCTTTTATTGAAATACTCTTGCTCTTCTGGAATACCTCTACCCGGATATGGTCGCATTAAATAACGCCGTAAGGGAAAAGCAGCATCTCCTACTAAATAATGTGGAAATGGCTCGGTTTCTCCTGGCAGAGGCTGATCATGTGGAAGGCCGAGCCTATCATTTTCAATAGCATCTGCCAGTTTTGAAAAGTGGTAGACACCGCCATCGCTTTGACTTCCATATGCTCCGATGTCAACGCAGGTAAAGGTATAATTGGCATCACATACGGCCAAAAGCACGATACTATAATTGCCTTTGTAATTATAGAACATCGACCCTGAATTCGCTGGACAGGTAATATTAATGTGCTTTCCGTCGATGGAACCAACGCAGTTGGGCATATTCCACAGCGACTTGAACTCATTGGAAATACGTCCCCATTCCGTTTCTGACGGGGTCGCCACATACAGGTCAGCTAACAGATCCCATATGGTCATACATGTCTCCAACGTAATCTTCCTGAAAGTCGTCAGGCCGATCCTGTGAACTATTGTGTGGAATTGCCGAGTGCCACCGTGAGCCAAATATCTGCAACAAAAAAATAAAACCAGATACATATATGGAAAATTATACGTATACTATTAAGTAAAACCGATTTTCTCTTACATCAGGGTTATAAATAGTCTGCAGCGGCTCGATATTGGTGTTCTGATTGAATATTTGGTCAGCGAAGCCTCCAGAAATTCGTGCAGCACATTAAATAACGAAAAGGGCATTCTTAATGTCTTGTTAAACTGCTCCTCATCTGCAGCCAAGTTTCTTAATGAACTTTCAAACAATCCATATTTGTGTCGCTCTAAGTACAATTTCCGAACCCAAAATCGGCGCTTCTGTTTTAATCGCAGTTTTAATTTACGCATTTTCGCTAAAATTAGGAAAATTCTCAAAACTTGTTCAGCATTTCGAGTCAACATTTTGTACTGCCAAATGAAACTTTATGAAAACCAACGAATCTGGTGGCCGGAACGATAAAAAGCAAGGTATCTGAAAAAAAATAATGTTGTTAGCAACAAATAATTGTTTAATATAAACTCTTTTACCTCCAATTGAATATTACGTCTTATAAACACGGGTGGTGAGTGGCGCAGCCAAATGCAGCTTCACCAAAACCGGAACGATAAAAAAGCAAGGTATCTGTAAAAAATAATGTTCTTAGTAACAAATAATTGTTTAATAACATATATTTTAACTAAAATTCACAATTATACTTGCTGGCACAACAAAGAATGGCGGGTATATTTGCGCGCATTGAAAATCAGCTGACTACTATGACAGCGTTCAAAGCTACCATTAGGCCATAAAAGCCTTCAAAGTAAAGCAAAGCAAACTAAAGTAAGCAAAGCAAGCGTGCATTGGGCCAATACCTTTTGTTACGCTCTTTCGTTTAGTCGTCGCTGAGCAAGCAACATCGTGTTTGGCTGTTGCGCTTTGTTTCTTGAATGCAAAAATGCCTTGCGAGAAATATTACATGCTTGAAAATGCTTTTGGTGACATGCAATGCCTTTTGTGTTACAGGTCATTTAAAAAATAAAGAATATGCTATTCAAAGACATTTTGATTCTTTTCATAAGGAAATATTTTGATGAAGAAGAAATACAACGACTTTTTATTGAAAAAAAGTTAATTTTTTTCCAAGGAATTATAGGGTGGTTGTTAAAGGCAATATGTATGCGATTAAAAGACATTTTTAATCATTTCATAATGATATGGAAAATTTTGATGAACATGAATTTCAATTTTTTTATTTAAATTTTCAATATTTGGCGTTGATGAACCCAAACTATAAACTCGAGAAAACCAGTTTTAAAGTTTTGAATTTACATATACTCCCGAGGGAAAAATTAATACATATTCAGCTTTGTCATGAGTTTCATTTTCTCCAAGCCGGTTCACTTTTGTTTCCGTGAATTTACTATGCGCGGATGAACATTTTTCGGGTGAATTTTTTTTTCGGGCGAAAGTCAGGATAAGGTTGATTTTGTTCTAGTGAGCTACGAGTAATCCATAAAATTTTTACACATCATAAGAAAGAGCTAATGTACATTCTTGCATACTTAACCCGATTTTTGCTTTATTGGGATTATGATACTTTTATAGTAAATGAGCTATGCACATATATGTACATATGTATGTGTTAAATATACGTATTTATGTGTTTTTATTGAAGACCGATAAGTTAAAAATTTTTTCACTTCTCGTAATTTCCTACTGGGTTGCTCATGCGAAGGAGTTCTCTTGTGCTTACCAACACAAACACAGTTTAACCCTAGAACACACACCCAGAAAATACCACGTAAACACACACCCGGGATACGTTTGTACCCGGGACCTTATTTTGCGGTTTTTTTAATGCTTATTCAACCGATTTCTGATTTCTATGATTTTTTTTTTGAAATGTATATTTTAATATATAACAAGTATTTTGTCTTTTGTTTCATTCGAATATTCGTACTGGTTCCAGCGATATGGGCAAATAAAGTCAGGACATGCAACAGTGGATTTTTGTTTTTGTTGTTGTCCTGATAAATGCAAAACAAAATAATATAATTTATAATAATATACTTGTAGAGTAACAACGAATACACATTTTGGTTTTTATTTCATTGAAATATTCTACCTGGTTCAAAAGATATGTGCAAAAAGGTCGCGCAAGGTATGGGTACGTAGGTAGCAAATACACTGGTATAACTGGTTTTTGTATTTTATATGCAGCTGCAAGGGTTGTTTTCACACGAGGTGTTGTTATAAATGCTGCCTGTTGATATTTTCATTATTGTTTTGGTGCTCAAAAGTGTAAGAAGTGAAAATATAAGTGAAAATAAATATAACCGAAACTATAAATAACTGGATACGAAATGACTTCAAGAAGAAACGAATATTTATCAAGTGCAGCATATAGAAGGTAAAAAATGTAAAATAAGCAACAATGTAAACATATACTAATTTTTTTATTATGCAGGCTAACTGAGGAACAGCGAGAATCATATATACAATCTTTATTTGATGAAATTTGTGACGATGACGCTCCCTATGACTTTGACTCAGAAGATGAAGAAGAAATTCAAATCAATGACATTGAAATTGCTGATGACGATGCTGAAGTTTCGCAAAGTGCCGCAGAAGTATTACCTGATTATGCGGACTATGAGGATGATGAAGAAGAAGAAGTAGAAGAAAATAATGAATTACCTGCTAGTGCCGAAAAATTTGTTGCACGTGATGGTACTGAGTGGATGAAAGAACCAAATGTAAGTCGTCAGGTACTCAGACAAAATATTATAAGAGAACGTTCTGGACCAGCTAGATGCACTGAAATGTTGTCAATAGAGCAAACATTCAAATGTTTCATGAACGTTGAAATGGCTGATATAATTATGCGCCACACAAATAAGTTAGCAAAAGAAACTTATAATGCTTACAACAATGCGCATCCAAACACAACTCCTAAGTCATGGACGCCTGTGTCAATAACAGAGCTGTATGCATTTTTTGGCATACTTATTATGACTGGTGCGAACCATAGCAATGGAGAACATGTTCGAGATTTATGGAGCGTCAAAAACTATCCTTTATATCGCGCCACAATGGGAGTCAACCGTTTCTGTTCGATATTGCGGTTCCTAAGATTTGACGATAAAAACACTCGTGCAACACGCTTACTAACTGATAAAGCAGCACCGATCAGTGAGTTGTGGACGATGATGAACAATAATCTTGCTGCACATTACAAGCCCAGCTCATGCTTGACGATTGATGAACAATTATTTCCTTACCGTGGACGCACACGGTTTACGCAGTACATACCGTCAAAACCTGCTAAATATGGTATCAAGGTTTGGTGGATTTGCGATGCCACAAATGCATATCCACTGCATGGACAAATATATACTGGCCAAGCAGAAACTGGTAGGGAAACGAACCAAGGCGAACGAGTGGTGAAGGATTTGTCTGCCAAATACCAAGGAAGTGGCCGAAACATTACAATGGACAATTTGTTTACAACCTTGCCAGTTGCAGAACTGCTTCTCACCTGGAAACTCACGATCGTTGGAACTTTGCGCAAAAACAAATCATATATTCCTCAAGAAATGAAGCAGAACAAAAACAGGACAATTGGTTCAACGACATTTGGCTTCAAAAATAATGTGACAATGTGCTCTTATGTTCCCAAAAAAAATAAAGCAGTAATTTTACTTTCGACCATGCATAATGATGCTGAAATAGCTGACAGTGGGAAACCTGAAATAATTGAATATTATAATCGTACCAAAGGTGGTGTTGATCGAATGGACCAAATGTTTGCGGAATATCCAACACAAAGACAAACAAAACGATGGCCACTAGCGATGTTCTTCAACATGTTGGACATTACAGCTCTTGCAGCCTACATTGTCTACGATTTGAATAACCCTATGTTGCCTTGGAGAACAAACAACAAGCGTAAGCAGATCCTGCGCAGCTTGGCTGAAGCATTGTGTATGCCCATTATTGAAGCCAGAGCCATAAATCGTCAAGTGACACGAAATTTTTCGACTAAAATTGCTATTGAAGCATATTTCAACCGACCGGTGGAATCAATGGTGTCAACAGCAGCATCAACATCTGCCGCAGCGCGCACGCCAAAACCTGTGTCCGGATCTTGCTATTTATGTTACGCACAAGAGGAAAAACGCCGTAGAAGAACCAGAAAGCTGTGCGACAAATGTAAGAAGCCAATGTGTCTTGAACATTCGGTCACATCAACAAATTGCTCTATTTGCCATGATTTTCCTTAGATATAAGATGCATTTTTATAATTTTTATAATAAAAGTCAATAATATAATGTGTGAAATGAATATTTTTAATTTTTCAAATAAAAATTAATATAAAAAATGTTTTTTTTTTATTATTATGAGGATTTTTACTATTGGGGTACAAACGTATCCCGGGTGTGTGTTTACGTATATAATGTGTTTGGAAGGCTGTAGCTCCTGAACCAATGGTCCGATCTGGTTCAAATTTTGAATTTGAACTCTATAAATAGCGGTATGGAGGTATAGCGTTAGCAAAAGTTACAAAACTTCAAAGTTGAAAGTGGATACATTTGTACCCGGGTGTGTGTTCTAGGGTTAACTTTTGCCGACCACCAGCGTTGCCATTTTAGCCGTTTTCCGGCTAGATTTAGCCGGTTTTGATAACAACTAGCCGGAGAAAATTCGATCTAGCCGGCAGCCGATTTGTTAGCCGGTTTGTAAAAAAAAGTTAGCCGTTTTTAGCCGATTTTACTATTTGCCTAATTTTCAGGTGCAAAAAGTAAACAAGTTGTTCGAAAGCAATAATGCAGACCCAATGAAGATTTTTAATGAACTCAATGTTTTACTTTCGCATCTATGCTCCCTAGTGGTTATTAGCGCGGACACATTTGATCCTATATGCTCCCCGTTGGTACCATACCTTGCTCCATTTCCTCAGTTTTGAAGAGTATTTAAAAACAAAAGTAAGCACAAACGCTTTTGACCACGAAGCCGAGAAAATAATTCGAGAAAATGGTCGCTATTTTATTATCACTTTAATAAAGGAATTACGCCAACGCCTCCCTACAAATATTGCCACACTAAAAAAAATTTACTTTTTTCGGTTGGAAATGCATTAAGAGTAATTAAACCAAAAGTATTTGTTCAACTACAGCAACAAAAACACAAATATAATGCCGACGAAATAATATCCATAGAGATGCAATGGCAACGGTTAACGTTACATACCTGGAGTAATTTAGACTCAACTGTAAAATTTTGGGCCGAAGTTTATCAATTTCGAAATGCCTAGGAGAAAACCCTTTTGCTGACCTTTGCAACCTAGTTTTTAGTTTTCTTGTTTTGCCTATAAGTAATGCAGAAGTAGAGCGAATATTTAGTTCAATGAATATAATAAAAACTAAGCAAAGAAATCCAATGTGCGTTAAAACGTTAAACGCTATTTTATATATAAGATACGGTTTAAAACGTGAAGAAAAATGCTGCCATAATTTTACTGTAGATGACGATCTCTTAAAATTAATGAATTCAGGTGATATATACAATAGTGATTCATTTGATGATGAGGAATATACACTCGATATAAATTAATGGTGTTAACTAGTCTTTCGTTTCTTGCGATTTATTTAAATAAAGCATGTGGATTTTCACTAAAACATTTTAGCCGTTTTTTGCCAGAGTCTATGTGAAATTTCACTAAAACATTTTAGCCGTTTTTTTTTTGCCAATCTAGCCGGTCGGCCCAAAAAGTTCTGGCAACACTGCCGACCACTGTTTTAGTCCGAAGTTCAAAGGAACAGACTAATTGCTTAAGCATTTCAAACCAGTGTTGCCACAAAAAAATTGCTAAGTTCCTCAAAAACAAATGAAAAATCCTCAAAATCTGATCAAATTATTTTTTTATTTTATTTTTATGCCTTGCTTTGTATATAATATTGCTGCAACTATATCAGTGCTCAATCTGGTTCTCAAGTCAGTCCTACATATTTTTAAACTACTAAATATACGCTCTTCTAAAACATTAGAAAAGGGCTATATTAGTAATGCAGATATAATATTTTTATTTTTTTTGGAAACTTATATGAACCTGAAACTTTTTTCCTATAATTTTCTGGATCTAAAATGAAGAATCAATGTGAATATTCTTATGATCAAATACTGCGTGTTCTTTCCATACGATATCCAGATTTTGCAAGTTCAAAATAAGTTGAAAATATAACGATTGATTTTCTGGCCGCCATGTTGACGAAAACTCTTTTACATTGTAAACCGGAAAAAAACTAAAATTCTTTACTTGAACGAGTCTTAATTGCATGGTGTATGGCGAAATCCGAAAAGTAGGTTTGAAGAATGTTAGACAAGCCGCTTGTGTGGTGTATTTCGCTTCTTGTTAAACTTCGAAATGCTTTTTGTTCACTCGTGCGCACCGGAAATTCCTCACGTTTGGAGGAATTACTCACAAAGTAACAACACTGTTTCAAACCCTGTGCCACATATATCGTTGAAGCTGCAGCGCGAAGCGAAAAGATGGTCAACTCCCATCTTTTTGCGCGCTTTGACAATCAGCCGGTTTGATATTTATTTTGTTTCGTCCAAATTCGAGTTTTCACGTAGAAACATAAAACTTAATTACATTGCTGATTTTTTTAAAGCAAAGTATATAAAATCCACAGCAATTTTGACGAGTAAAAAAGCATTACAAAATTGTTTTCTTGGCGTTCATTGTGGCATACCTTTTGCGCCTGGCGCTTTGCTGGCAAAGTTATAAATGTCACGCAAAGCCACAAAGAAGAAAATCGTCAAAATGTATGCTGTAAAAGGGTAGTCTCCTGTATCACTGATTGTTCACATACCAGTTTTTGCGATATATCTCCTTTATGTAGGAAGCTAAACCCATTAAATTGTGTTACCAGTTTACATACCGATCACACAGCAGTGAAAATCACTTAGATTGGTGCTATATAAGGTAGATATATCTTCCATACCTCTGATTGTTTAGATATGATTTTTTATATATATAACTCCTCTATCTATATATGCTGTGAATGTATAAATTTTTTCAAATGCAGTAATCTGGTAAAGCAAAATTTTCAGATGTTCATGAAAGGTATGAAGCCTTCGGCATAGCCGAAGACAGCGCTACTCTTACTTCTTTTCTTTTGCTGTTGATTCTAAAGGCCAATATGCAGCTCTCAAGAAAACGGTTAAGAAAACAATTTTCATTATTTCGTGTGTGTCCAAGGAATTTTGTCATCCTCAAGAAATAAAGGAACGAGCATATATCTCTGTTGCAAATATGGGTTTCCTTGTGCTTTTTTTCACAAAAACCTTTAGAAAACCGTACTAGAATGCGTAGCACATTTCTTAAGAACTCCGTACTGCCTTAAGGAAATTCGACACAAGAAAATTTCTTAGCCATTTCTTGAGTTGCATACTGGCCTTTTCTTGAGAGCTGCATACTGGCCTTAAAGAACTACATTTCAAGATTTGGTTAATAAGCAAACTTTGTGCCAAAACCTTTGACTTATTAATATATGTGTATATTTAAAAGCTTCAAGTGAAAATATTAAAGTGTTCAGGATGATTTTGGTCTAGATAGTATGAAAGGGGTTTGCATTTAATGACCTATTAAATGATATAGCAATTTTTTCCATATTTTAAAATTTCAAGGTCATCGAGGAGTGCACCCTGATTTGGTCACAGTAGAAAATTTAAAATTGGTATACTTAGATATTAAACAAGTAAGAAAGTCTAAGTTCGGGCGGAGCCGAACATTAAATACCCGGCGCAAGTATTAAATATATGTTTTCCACCTTTCCGAAAGCTGCCGCTACATGATAAGCCGGGGTGTATAAATTTTAAGTAAATTAGCGTCCTTAAATTTCGAAATATTGAAATTTCAAGCATTTCTGAAATTTACCGGTTATATGAAAAGCGGCCGTAATTTTAGTCCGGTTTCAACAATTTTCAACGGTTTGCTTTTGTGTGGCAAGCACAATAACCGTACCGAGTTTGATACAAATTGGTAGAACGGTTACCGAGACACATATATGTATGTGATCATAAGTGGGCGGTGCCACGCCCATTTTCCAAAATTTTATCACAAACATATTTCTTTATTAGGAATTGTTGCACCCATCAATTTTGAAAAAATTAGCTTTAATATTTACTGATTTATCGAGGATTTCGTATTTTTCTAAATTACCGTTATATGGGATGTGGGCGTGGTTATTGTCCGATTTTAAACATTTTCGGCCATTTGGTATGCTGTACCAGGACCAAAAACTGTGCCAAGTTTGGAAGAAATTGGTGCAGCGGTTACCAAGATATACACATGTAACCATAAGTGGGCGTGGCTACGCCCATTTTCCAAAAATCTATAATATTCTTATTTTTCGTCTAAAACTCATTGCAAATATCAATTTTGAGTGAATTATCTTTAATAGTTACTAAAATATCGCAGTTTTCGTATTTCTGAAAATTACCGTTATATGGGAGGTAGGCGTGGTTATTTTCCGATTTCGCCCATTTTCAATACCATCCGTCCTACGCCCAAAAGAAGTCCACGTACCAAGTTTCGTTAAGATATCTCAATTTTTACTCGAGTTATCGTGTGCACAGACGGACGGACGGACGGACAGACAGGCACCGCTTAATCGATTTCTCTTTTCATTCTGATCATTTATGTATACATTTGTCTATATCTATCTCGTTTCGTTTTGCCTGTTACAAACAACCGTTATGTGAACAAAGTTATAATACCCTTGTGCACAAGTGCGCTCGGGTATAAAAATATCAAACGGAAAAACTGGGGGTACCCCGCTTTCTACGATGACATTTTTTGCATACAAAATTGGACCTCTCTAGTGTATATAAAAAATTCAAACTTAAATATTGCCTTAGGAAGCCTATAGTAACATTTAGTAAGAATTTGGTTATAGAACCTTTTAACCATTTTACTCCTACCAGAACGCCCTGAAAAAATGTAAGATATAAGATTAAGTGTTCCACAAGCTCAATATGACTGTACTAAATAACTAGATTATTTTAGGGTAACAGGAAAACAAAATGCATGTTAACTAGTCTTCACGATAAGGGTATACAAGTGCAAGAGACGCTGTGAAAACATTTTTAAAGCTCAGCACCTTCTTTAAGTACTGTAGGTAGGATACCCTCAGGAGCGGGAGATTTGAAGCTGTCAAAAGCATATCTTCACTCGCCACAGTTCTGGCACTGTGATTCCCCCTCTCCATCGAGGGAGGAGAATATCCACCCATTAGTCGATTTTCAAGGAAAATTTGTTCTCCGTTGCTACCAGTTTATTTCCTTTGCTAACAGTTTGTTTACAAGCATCCTCTTTGCGAATGTTGTGCTTTATTTACTATGTAGTGCGAAGTACATATGTACTTCTACTGCGATTGCAAATTCAGTTTTGTATTTATTTCGAACAGCTCCCAAACCAGGAGTTTGTAGTTTTTTATATTTCTATACAAAAAATTTTCATTCGGATTGATAGCCTCAAAAGCGCACCGAAGCTAACAACTGGAAAATAAACAACTATATTTGCACTAGTTTTTGAAGCAACTTGGTATGCATAGTATGTTTGTGTTCATTTATTCACCAAATAATGTGGGCAGCAAACTCGAAAGCTAAATATGGAATAGTACTATTTTGTTGCCAAGTCAATTCAGTATTCACTGAAACTACTGAAATCACATTCAGTTCTTCAAAAGCATTCATTAAATATATAGTGTATAAAAAGCAAATATAAACCCATAACTGTGTGCTTAGTGGAGAGATATGGTTTTATACATACATATTATGTACATATGTATACTATGTATACATTTTTATGACGGTATGGGATTCCGCATCTAATTAAGTTCACTGGCAGTTTCTTTTTATAATTGCTGATTTAAAAAATAAACCCCGATACTTTACAGGTGGGAGAGAAGTGCTTTCTTTATTAATTGCTCTTTTCACTTTAATTAAGCATACAAATTTAATGAATTGGGTTACCGACATAGGCATACTTAAACAAAAGCAAATGAAAATTGTATAATCATGCAACAAGTGAAAAAATTGCACTATTCGAGTATGGCATTCATACATACGTTTGTACTATGTAGTTATATACACAATTGTACACTTTGAAATTTACTCACGAAACTATGGGTCAAATATAGTAAAACTGCGTTTTTAGTTTTTCACTCTGACGTCATTTATATATTCATATAAAAGTATGTAGGTATTTAAAAAAATATAAGTGCAATGTAGAATAACAATACGGTGAGAGAAAATTCTGTGGAATTGAAAAAAATATAGTGTTTGGATTACAAGAACGAATAGGTTTTGAAAATTTCTTTTTAATAAATTCTATCTTTTTAAGTTAATAAAGTTTGCAGGACGAAATTCGATGAAGAGGTCGTGCGTATATTAGAACTCAAATAATAATTAAAAAAAATATTTAGCAAATTTTCAAGGATATTTATGGTTAAAAATCGTAAAGGATATTTTCCATACCCATTCGTCCTTATGCACCAAAAAATTTATTCTGTTATAATTCTACAGAATTTTTTCAAAGTTCTTTTAAAAAAATCCTGACGTCAAAGATAAAAACTAAATACGCAGTTTCACTATAATTTACCCATAGTTTCGCTAATATATAAATTTTTTTTGTGTGTAAAATCTACTGTTGCACGGTGTTATGAGTAAAATGGGAGTATGTTATGTAAACTTTCTTGGTCTAATAGATAATTATTTGCATTCACTATTTACGCGCCGGCGTCTTGGAATTGTTAAGGCGCTCGCACGTAAAGAAAATAAGTGAAAAAACAACAGTATTTAATGGTTAACAATAATAACAAATGTTTGCTTTATTTGTAGAGAAAAAATGTTTAATAAAACAGAGTGAATTTAAATATAGATTTTGCTAATAGCTTGATGAGATTACCTTGCTGACGTGGTGTGGTGGCTGGCAGTCGCTCTGCTGGTCTTCTAGAAAGTGACGGAGTGCCAACAAACGAAAAAGGGTTTGAGCCCGCCGGAGAGTAACCTTCGTTGAGTTTCCCCTCAATTCAGTTACCGTACGGCGGGGCATATTGTTAACGGCTGGAATGTTAGCCGTATCTTATATATGTGTGTGTGCACTCAGATACAAAATTATTTAACGCACATTAGGGTGGTGCAGCATATTTAGGTATGGGCATAAACATTCACGTATATTCTATAGGTATACAATGTTAAACCCATCCCCATGGGAGGGTCTTTAATACCATATGGCCACTTTTTATTTCCATTTGGGAAACTTAAAAGTATGTATATAGATATTAGAGGCTTTGCGGCGGCGACGTGGTCAACTTCAAAAATATTCGGCGGCGGCAGCGACGCCGACGCGTCTGGAAACGCCGGCGCTACTGTTCATAAGGTAGATTTCAAAGAGCCATGAGGCTACTAATCTTATCATTTCAGCTCGTCAGCGTTAGGCATTCGCCATGCCAATTATTCTATTACTAGCTTATACCCGCGGGTTTCACCCTGCGTTTTTATACAACTATGAAAAATAATTTAATGATGTTATATTTTATTTCTCTGTCCATTTTCTTATAGCTCGTT
>NW_023460604.1:0-14743 GCF_013731165.1 Rhagoletis pomonella | reverse complement strand
AACGAGCTATAAGAAAATGGACAGAGAAATAAAATATAACATCATTAGATTATTTTTCGTAGTTGTATAAAAACGCGGGGTGAAACCCGCGGGTATAAGCTAGTAATAGAATAATTGGCATGGCGAATGCCTAACGCTGACGAGCTGAAATGATAAGATTAGTAGCCTCATGGCTCTTTGAAATCTACCTTATGAGCAGTAGCGCCGGCGTTTCCAGACACGCCGGCGTCGCCGCCGCCGCCGAATATTTTTAAAGTTGACCACGCCGCCGCCGCCAAGCCTGTCGGCGTAAACCTCTAATATGTATGTAATATGAAAATTCCAATTTGTATGGGAGGGGCCTTGAGTTATCGGAATCACTTTCAGTCTAAGACCATCCTTGCGAATTCCGTAGTAAGTGCACCAAATTTCGTTCTGATCGGGAAACCGGTTAAGGAAGTAGCCTATTTTTCAATCCAGGTCATAAACCATCTGTGAGCAAAATTTCATTTTCAAACAGCTGGCAATTCCTAAAAAAGTAGCCTATTTTCCAATCTAGGTCATAAGCTATCTGTGTGCAAACTTTCATGCAAATCAATTCAGTCATTTCCGCGTATTAATTTAATTAAACTTTTCTAATAGGTGGCAACTCCTAAAATAGTAGCCTATTTTCCAACGTAAGTCATATGCTGTCTATGTGCCAAATTTCGTGCGAATCTGTTCAATCGTTTCCGCGTATTAATTTAACTAAACTTTTTTAACAGGTGGCGACTCTTCCAAAAAATTAGCCTATTTTCCAGGTCATAGGCTATCTGCTTGCAAAATTTTATGCAAATCCGTTCAGACGATTCCGCGTATTAATTTAATTAAACTTTTTAACAGGTGGCAACTCCTAAAAAAAGTATCTCATTTTCCAACCTAGCTCATAAGCTATCTGTGTGAAAACTTCCATGCAAATCATTTCACTCATTTCCGCGCATTAATTTAATTAAACATTTCTAACAGATGGCAACTCTTAAAAAAAAGTAGCCTATTTTCCAACCTATGTCATAAGCTATCCGTGTGCAAAATTTCATGCAAATCCGTTCAGTCGTTTCCGTGTATTAATTTAATTAAACATTTTTAACAGGTGGCAACTCTTAAAAAAAAGTAGCTTATTTTCCAAGCTAGGTCATAAGCTATCTGTGTGCAAATTTTCATGCAAATCTGTTCAGTCGTTTCCGCGTATTAATTTAATTAAACTTTTTAACAGGTGGCAACTCTTACAAAAATAGCCTATTAACCAATCTGGCCCATAGGCTATCTGCGTACAAAATTTCATGCAAATCCGTTCTGTCGTTTCCGCGTGATGATTTCCCAAACATCCAAACATACAAACTTTCACATTTATA
Source organism: Rhagoletis pomonella (assembly GCF_013731165.1). Lineage (NCBI taxonomy): Eukaryota > Metazoa > Arthropoda > Insecta > Diptera > Tephritidae > Rhagoletis > Rhagoletis pomonella. The sequence goes on along the minus strand of NW_023460604.1, from coordinate 13,373 downwards.
ATATTATATTATATTATTACTAGCAGACCCGGCGAACTTCGTCCCGCCCAAAATTAGATTTTTAATTTAAACATTTTGGTACAACAGTTTCTCCAACAATCCACATTTACGATTTGTACTGCACATTCATCGGCTAAGACTATCGTTTGGTGGTCGTTTGCCGCCTTAAATAACCGAACGAAAGTGTTATGTCCATGAGAAGTTCCCTGGTGGCCACAATGAGCCGGATCTATAGTGAATGTGCCCTAGAAACTTTATCTTATAGTTAGTGCCAATTTCAATATCAATGCGTATCCTTGATCAACAGAAATAAAATATACATACATAAACTGAGATGAAATACCTTAAAAGCCAGTTTCGCGAAAGTAATTTAAGTGAAAAATTATGTTTTTCTGTCAGGTTCTATATTGAATTCAATTAAAAAAATAAATTTTCATTAAATTGCTTTCATGAAACTGGCTTTTAAGGTATTTCGACAGGTGGTGATTTGAGATTTACCACTGCACAACTCAACCCTGGCTTCTTCGAATGAGGCTCTAACGCATAATAATATTGGCAAATAACATTCATTGGGTCAATCGTAACACACGAGAGTTCGATATACTCAATAGTGCAACGGGTCGATTTAGTCTGACATTTACGGCACCTTTTCTCACTTTTTAGATTTTTAGTAATAACTCGACCTCAGCACCACCTCTCTTTTGCAATTTTTGCCTTTACCGTTTCTAATACATGTTTTGAATATTCACCAAATCGGATTATAAAAAAAATTTTAGTACTAACTCAACTCCAGAGCCAACTGGCGGATTACTTTTCCACGCCCCCTTTTTAAAGAGCCGATTTTTCTCAATGAGCATGTGATTAATTTCATATATCTCCACACGAAGTGTTCCAGTACTGTACCACGAGCACTTCCAGAGATATGCAGTATGAAATTCGGCTTGTATGGTAGGTGCCACGACCCCTTTTCCAATAGCTCCATATTTTCTACATGACTATGCGATTAATTTCATATATCACCACACCAAGTTCCAGTACTCTACCAAGAACAATTATAGAGATATGCAATAAGAAAAATTTGACTTGTATGGGTGGTGCCGTGCCCATATAAAGTTCCAGTACTCTACTATGAACATTTCCAGAGGTACTTATTATGAAAAATTCGGTTTGTATGGGAGGTGCCACGCCCCCTTTTCAAATAGTCCGAATTCTTCTCCATGAGTATGCGATTGATTTCATATATCTCCATACCATGTTCGAGTACTCTACCATGAACACTTTCAGAGATATGCAGTATGAAAAATTCGGTTTGTATGGAAGGTGCCACGCCCCCTATTCTAATTACTACAATTTTTCTCCATGAGTATGGGATTGGTTTGATATATCTGCATACCAAGTTAGAGTTCTCTACCATGAACACTTCCAGAGATATGCGGTATGAAAAATTCGGTTTGTATGGGAGGTGCCACGCCCCCTTTTCCAATAACCACAATTGTTCTCCATGAGTATGCGATTGGTTTGGTATATCTCCATACCAAGTTAGAGTACTCTACCATGAACACTTCCAGAGATATGCAGTATGAAAAATTCGGTTTGTATGGAAGGTGCCACGCCCCCTTTTCCAATAACCACAATTTTTCTCCATGAGTATGCGATTGGTTTGATATATCTCCATACCAAGTTAGAGTACTCTACCATGAACACTTCCAGAGATATGCAGTATGAAATATTCGGTTTGTATGGGAGGTGCCACGCCCCCTGCACCTAGCGGTATGAAATATACTTTACATCCGATTCTCATACCTACCAAATATACACACAAAATTTCAAAAAGATCGGTCCAGCCGTTTCGGAGGAGTTCGACCACTAACACCGTGACACGAGATTTTTATATATTAGATAGTAAGAAGTAAGATTATAATTCTATTTATTTCATTATTGAATTAGTTTTAAATTTAAATATTGTTACTTCCTACTTGAATTCAAATGTTGAGTGTAGAGATGGGCACGTGAGTAATTTTGGCTCACGTTCACGCACGCTCACGTTGATGGTTTTTTAAATCACGCACACTCACGTCCTGCTATATTTTTTTCAATCACGTGCACGCACGCTCACGACGCCTATTTTTTCAATCACGCACGCTCACGCACGGTTTCTCACGGACATTTAAACGCCTAGCAAGGGCTGAAGGCACTATTATTATTTTAACAAATTTCAGATATACATGCTTGTGTATCTATTACCAGTATAAAAAAGAATTGGTATCAATATTTATTCAACGTATGCAATATTAAAATGACATTAGCTCATATTTTTGTTTAAAAATAAAATTTTGTAGAGGTTTTCACCAAGCAGTCGTGTACGTCTTTCTTCCAGAATTCTGCCTGACACAGAAAAAACTCTTTCACTAGTTGCTGAGCTAGCTGGTATGTTTAAAATTTGCCTTGAAAGACTTCTAAGAAGGGGCAAACCTTTAGCTTTCTCCCAAAATTTTAAAACATCGTCACAACTTTTGTTTTCCGATTTTTTCAAATAAATCTGCATTTCCGTATTAATTTCTTCAAAAACTGTTTCTGCAGATTCGTTTGTCGCATCTTGGAATTCGTCAAAAGTTGCACGGGTTTTTGCCCTTTTCGAGGTAGAAGGAATATCATCATCCAGAATTTGGGAATCGTGCAGAGGGCGAGCGCTCTTTTCTTCAAGTGCAGTCTACCTAAGTAACACTATGTTCCCATTAGCGTAATTTAGAGGTCAATCTTAATTTACGCATAAATTAAGTACAAACTAAGTAATTTCGCCTTGTAAGGTCTCTCAGTAAATTAAGTTGAAAGTACGTAGTTTATCTTAAACCAAGAACCAAATCACGAACAAATCAGTGTCGGCTCTAAATTTATCGATAATAATCGAAAAAAGTATTGTCCCATAACTGATATGTCATTGTATTTGGACGTTTTTGTTTTTAATAATCGCGCGTGGTAGTTTGTAAAATATTTCCAGAAGCTGTTTCTTTTGATCACTCATCTAAAATCTAAAAAATTACCACAAACAACTCAGAATATAAAAATATACGCAATTACTCACATTCGCGATCTCTTTTGGTTAAATAAACAATAACACAGGGTTGCTACAAAGCTGTCAAGAAAAATAAAGAATCGCGTGTATGAACGCACTTAATTTAGTGAGGTATTTTAAACGAAACTAAGTATTTTATGTTGGTAATGTGAACATAGTTTTAGAGTAGAATAGATGTGAAAATAGTAGCACTTTTCAGCTGTTCATCGGCGCCCTGATTCGATTTTGTTGCCAGCACAGCCCCCTGCAGGATTTACTCTGTTAAGCGTTAGGAAAATGAATTCAAAGCAATTGCTTTGAAAAAGTCACCCGGTACTATCCCTGTTACAACCAGCGTTGCCAGGTTGAGCTTTTTAACGTCATTTGGACGTTTTTTGTATCCCGTTGACGTTTGGACGTTTTTGTGTAAAAAATGACGTTTTTTAACTTTCCAGTAATTTTTCTTTTTGACGATAAGGGTCTTGTAAGTAGAACTGATTTTGAATTACTTTCTTAAAAAATCTTTACAAGCTTTGTGTTTTGCAGCAGCTGCTTTGGACACAGATGACTTAAATATGATGCAAACCAAGCGTACGCGCACTTTTTTCGGATCTTGGACTAAGGATCCCTTGTTCAAAGGCTGGTTGTGTAAACACTTGAGGTTACGAGGCTTATTGTAATGTTTGCAATAGGCACATTAAAAGCCAAATCGGGAAAAGCTGATCTATTGCAACACGCACGCTCGCAAAAGCATAAAAGAAGCTGTAGCGGCAGAAAAAACAAGGCGACTTTTTTAAGACTTCATTGAAAATGTAACGAAGGCAAAAAAGGCTGAAATATTGCTATGCTCCTTCTTAGCAGAACGTAATTTAGCATTTTCGACAACCGACCCCCTAACCAAATGTCTACAAGAAAAAAAAAAAAATTATTAAAAATCAACGCGACTATGTAGCCCATTCAAACTTGCACTTTATTGCCCTGAAATTTAATGCGCTATCAAACTGCATACTCAAAAAAATTAAAAAAACCAAAATCAACTGAAATACTACAGATGTTTTATAATTTTTGCACAAAGTTTGAAATGTTGATTTATATTTTATTTGTTATATAATGAGCTTGGCTTTTATGGAAAAATAATAAACATTAAATAAACAAAAGAGAAACAGCCAAAATCGATCGAAATGTTGATGACTTAATAAGCTGGTCACAAGTATATGTATAAAATGATTTTTATATTAACGATCTCAAACCAGTTTACAATAAGGGTACTCATTTAAAAGCGCAAAACTCTCGCAAACTGGGAAAACTGTACAATTTAAAACCCTCGCAAATGAAATGTCAAAATTTGTATTGAAAGCTATTTGCACAAAAAGGGCAAGTTTGCGCGGAAATTTTGTAGCGCAAATTTGCGCAGTGTGATGTGCAACCCTCAATAAACTATTTTGTTTACTTTCATTTTGAATTGTGCCCAACGCCTTTTTCGTAAGACTTAAATATTTTCTTAAATTCGAGTTTCAATTGTTCAACTTTTTAAATTAACATTGTCAAATGATTAAATGTCTGAAATTGCACAGAATATAAAATTATCCTCATGAAACACACTGCGCAAAATTGCCTAATTGCCCAAATATGAAACTTGCGCGAATCGATGAGTACCCTTAATGAATTTTAAATGTGCTCTGTCGAAATGACATTTTAATATACCTTACGTACATATCTATGTACCTTTGTATACAATAAAAGTTTAATAAGACGAATTTTTTGTACATTCATTTGAAAATGACGTTTTTTTAGACCAAGACGGACGTTTTCTCATGCTGTAGACCTGGCAACACTGGTTACAACACATACTTGAGTGACACTGACATGCAATTTCTTTAAAGTTTGCGCCTAACTGTAGGCAAACCGAAAAACTGCAGATGCGCAAATGAATATTACAGAATGCCTCCAATTTCAAAGGAAAAAGAATAAATGCTGCCACTCTTGTGAAAGTTAAACAGTATGTTTACGAATTTATTTTAGATTAAAATACAAATAAGTACATACATACATATGTGAAAATGACGTGATTGACGAAAATCTAACTCACGCACACTCACGCACGCGAAAATTTCAGGCACGCACGATCACGGATATTACGTGATTTTTCACTGAAAGCCGCTCACGCTCACGCGTGAAAAAGCGTGACACGACGTGTCACGTAGAAAAGCACGACTTTTGCCCATCTCTAGTTTAGTGTCTGGCGCAGATTGATGGGCGAACAGAAAAAGGTCTGAGGTATATACATACATAATCCACCAAAATATGAAGCGCCAAATTTTTCTAAGGAGAACCGAATGTAATGAAAAATAATACTAATGTTTACCATAACCCTGTGTAGAAAACATTCCGATGCGTGGGAGCAAAACCTTCCTGGAGTTTGACCACCACTAAGGAATGCTAACGTAATTTTCACACAGCCACCTAGTACTTGTATACGTATGTGGGACCCCAGAATAAAATAACTTACTAAATATTAGCAAAAAATGTGTTTGTTTAAAATATTAAAAAAAATACATAGAAAAATCAACTTGTCTTTATTTTATCTCCAATAATTGAGGAGTTAGATGCAAAGAGGCCGCTTCTATTAAAACTGCTTTCTGAGATATTGGCGTTAAATTTTTGATGTGTTATAACTTTCTTGTTGTTGTAGTAGGTGTAAAAAAAAGTAGTATTGTTGTAGTATTGAAAAGAATTGTCTACTGCGGAAAAAAATCGTTAGGTTACCAGTATTCGACCCTAATTTAACTGTAATAAACGCTTTCGTCGAAAAATATGTTACCTATGTTTTTTCTGAGTTACGCTATTTTTGGAAAAATAAAGGAGATCATATTCTTATCTAGTGGCCCAAATTATGCAAAAAAAAAACTAATTTAAAAATGTAATTTTCATTTCGTAAAATTGTGTTTTTATACAAGTATTTAGTTCCTCCAAACGATGTATTCAATGTACATACAACATGAAAATTTTGTACAAAATTCCTTAGGCGCCGAACGCCGCCGCCACCGCCGCCGCCGCCAGCGTATACCTCTAATACTTATCTCTGGAAGTATTAGTGGGGGAGAACTGGAACTTGGTATAGAGATATGTATGTGAAATCAATGTTGGCATTAACCGATTGATTTTTTAATCAATTAGTTAATTCGATTAAATTCAATCTGATTACAGTTAATCATGATTAATTTTAATCTGACTAAACAGTTAATTAAAAAAATTAATTTTTAATCATTAACTCTTAATTTGGTCAAGTACGTTTAGTGATTAATTAATTTATGCTGGAATTTTCCTGTGCACACAAAGCAAGTTGATCCGGTATGGCTTTCCTCATCAATTTGAGCAATTTGGTGTGCATTTTCATTAAGATCTATACCAACAAACGTTTTACAAACTAGGTTTGTAAAAGTTCCCAGTTTATGTATAACTAATAACAATAATTAAAATTTTTTTATATTATGTGCTTTTTATAAGCGTAAAACACAAAATAATAACTATAACTGGTGTTTGGTTTCAAATAACACAAACGGCAATAACGCAAAATTTGCTTTATTTCACTTTTAAATGGGAAATAATACCAAAATCTGAGTTTTGCTTTATTTCCAACAAAGGTTGGAAATAAAACAAATTTTGCCTTATTCCCATTGCTTATTTATACTATTTGTGAAAAAAAAAGTTTACTGACAGAAGGAAAAAGAACTTTGTTTATTCCAAAAATACAATTAAACCAAGGCACATTGAACAGGTAATATCAGTTTATCAGCTGATTTGATTTTTTTCAAATTATTTGTTCTCGAAAATGTCAAATATTTTACATTTCTTCTCACAAAAATTCTAAATTGTTAAAATCTATTTGCATGTGAAACATTTTCCATACAGAACCAGCGATTAAATAGCAGCTTTTGGAAAGCTCGCCCAACTCAGCAGCACAACCGCTAATTCATACGAAGAAAGTAATATTCACAAAATATTTTTACTTATGAAAAGTCTAACAAAATATAGGAAAAGCATCGTCTTTAAAAACTGATCCGCATATTGGACTTAGCGCTTTTGTATGAATTTTTTCTGCATGCTTTTTAATATGTATGTTAAAAACATTGCTGGAAAACCTTAAAATGTTTGCATGGAACCATGTCGCAATAAACAGATGAAGTAATAAAACGGCTTTCTCGCTTTATTTTCTGACATTCGGCTGCCTTATAGTCACATTTTATAGGCAAATTTTCAAATAAAGCAGTGGCACCTGGTAAATTCCACTATGGGTGGGATGCAGCATGCAATAACACCATACACAATAATTCCCATTCCTTGGACATTAAAAAGCAGTTTCAGAAGTGAACTAGTGTTATTTTATCATTTTTCCTTTTTCTAAACGGTTATAATGCCACCAGTACATAATTGCGAAAGGAGGGGAGGGGCGGGGGACGCGAGCGCGAACGCGGACCGCCGCGACGCCGGGCACTTTCAAAATTGTATACTCACAAATCCGCCCATTTAACTTGTTCATGTACTACTTTTTGTCAAATGTAACAGGGTGACTACCTACCTATGTGCACTATTTTGCTTTATTACTCAAATTCTTAAGTATAAAAGTTGGTCTTATTGCTCAACGAGAAATGAAATAAAGCAAATTTGTGTTATTTCACATTCAATTGGGATATAACACAAATTTACGTTATTGCCGTTTGTGTTATTTCACCCCCCCCATCTTCAAATGTTTGGGGTACAGTACTCAAGCTGGTATGGAAATACATATGTATGTATGTATGTGAAACTAATACCATACTCTTGGAGAAAAATGAGAGTTATTGGAAAAGGTGGAGTGAAAACTCCCATGCAAATTGATTTTTCTATGCTCCATATCTCTGGAGGTTTTTATTGCAGAAGACTGGAACTTGGCACCGAGATGTGTATACAAAATTAATTCCATACTCATGGAGAATTGTACCTCCCGTACAAATTTACTTCTTATACTGCATATCTCCAGAGGTGTTCATGGTAGAGTACTGGGGTATTGGGGTATGTAAAATCAATTTTAAATTCATGGAAGAAGATTAGGGTTATAAGAAAAAGGGGCGTGGCACTTAATACACAAATTGACTTTTTCTTGCCACATATCCCTGGATGCGTTTGTGGAAGAATACTGGAACTAGGTATGGAGCTGTGTATAAAAAATGTATCAATTGCTCATGGAAAAAATGTGAGTTATTAAAAAGGGAGGCATGGCGCCTCCCATACATACTAAAAATTTCTTAATACATATCTCTGGAAGGATAGAAAATCTCTGGAAGTATTTTAAATTTGTTATGGAGATTTATTTTATAAGTGCCTTACTGACAGAAAAAAATTCATTTAATGGAAAAGTGAGAGCCGGATTCGGCCCTATAATCTAAAGCTCTCATGATGCATACATACCTCTTGAGGCATTTACTACAGTAATGAGAAGTGGTATTTTATCAAGGCCAGGTTACTAAATTTGAGTTGGAAATATTAGAACCCGCCGTGGCACCTCCAAGAAGGTTACACGTTCACGCGTCGTATCCCTGGAACCATTTTAAAGTAAACTTAGAGGGATTGATATCTTTCTTATGCCTAGCGCGCAGACGAGATTTTATAAATTCATAGTTTTAAACGGTCTAAATACCTTAACTCGCTCAAAAAATAACGAGCTATAAGAAAATGGACAGAGAAATAAAATATAACATCATTAGATTATTTTTCATAGTTGTATAAAAACGCGGGGTGAAACCCGCGGGTATAAGCTAGTAACAGAATAATTGGCATGGCGAATGCCTAACGCTGACGAGCTGAAATGATAAGATTAGTAGCCTCATGGCTCTTTGAAATCTTTGAAATCGCCGCCGCCGCCGCAAATCCTGTCGGCGGAAACCTCTAATATGTATGTAATATGAAAATTCCAATTTGTATGGGAGGGGCCTTGAGTTATCGGAATCACTTTCAGTCTAAGACCATCCTTGCGAATTCCGTAGTAAGTGCACCAAATTTCGTTCTGATCGGGAAACCGGTTAAGGAAGTAGCCTATTTTTCAATCCAGGTCATAAACAATCTGTGAGCAAAATTTCATTTTCTAACAGCTGGCAATTCCTAAGAAAGTAGCCTATTTTCCAATCTAGGTCATAAGCTATCTGTGTGCAAACTTTCATGCAAATCAGTTCAGTCATTTCCGCGTATTAATTTAATTCAACTTTTCTAATAGGTGGCAACTCCTAAAATATTAGCCTATTTTCCAACGTAAGTCATAGGCTATCTATGTGCCAAATTTCGTGCAAATCTGTTCAGTCGGTTCCGCGTATTAATTTAATTAAACTTTTTTAACAGGTGGCGACTCTTCCAAAAAATTAGCCTATTTTCCACTGTAGGTCATAAGCTATCTGCTTGCAAAATTTTATGCAAATCCGTTCAGACGATTTCGCGTATTAATTTAATTAAACTTTTTTTAACAGGTGGCAACTCTTAAAAAAAGTATATCATTTTACAACCTAGCTCATAAGCTATCTGTGTGCAAACTTTCATGCAAATCAGTTCACTCATTTCCGCGCATTAATTTAATTAAACATTTCTAACAGATGGCAACTCTTAAAAAAAAATCATAAGCTATCTATGTGCCAAATTTCATGCAAATCCGTTCCGTGTATTAATTTAATTAAACATTTTTAACAGGTGGCAACTCTTAAGAAAAGTAGCTTATTTTCCAAGCTAGGTCATAAGCTATCTGTGTGCAAATTTTCATGCAAATCTGTTCAGTCGTTTCCGCGTATTAATTGAATTAAACTTTTTTAACAGGTGGCAACTCTTCCAAAAATAGCCTATTAACCAATCTGGCCCATAGGCTATCTGCGTACAAAATTTCGTGCAAATTCGTTCAGTCGTCGTTCCACGTGATGATTTCCCAAACATCCAAACATACAAACTTTCACATTTATAATATTAGTAAGATGTATTATATAAAAATGCTGTCCTTATAATTTCATTATAAGTGCACGTTTTTGGTGTGACCTCATTACTTGAGAACGGCTTCACCGAATTCAACCAAATTTATGTGGCATATTCGATCTATCATGCAGATAGTTTATGCGAAGTTTTCTCGAATTCGGAAAAGGGGGCGTGGCACTACCCATACTAACTAAAATATAAAAATGAGTGAACGTTTTTGGTGTGATCATATAACTTGAGAACGGCTTCACCGAATTCAACCAAATTTATGCGGCATATTCGGGCTATCATGCAGATGCTTTACGTGAAGTTTGCTTGAATTTGGAAAAGGGGGCGTGGCGCCTCTATTTTATATATAAAAATTAGTGAGTTAGCTTATAACTTGAGAACGGCTTCACCGAATTCAACGAAATTTATATAGCTTATTCGGGCCATCATGCAGATATTTTATGTGGAGTTTGCCCAAATTTGGAAAAGGGGGCGTGGCATATGTATCTTAGTACACGTTTTTGGTGTGAGCTTAAACTTGAGAACGGCTTCACCGAATTCAACCAAATTTGTACGGCATATTCAGGCTATCATGCAGATGGTTTATGTGAAGTTTGCCCGAATTCGTAAAAGCGGGTGTGGCACCTCCCATACTAACTAAAATTTGTATGTTGTATATCTCTTGAAATATTTGTGGTAGAGTACTGGAAGTTGGTATAGAGGTATATCAAATAATTCCATACTCATGGAGAAAAATGGGCGGTATTGGAAAAGAGGGCGTGGCACCTCCCATCTTATATATAAAAAATAAGTACAAGATTTCAACCAAATTTATACAGCATAGTCGGGCTATTATGCAGATGGTTTGAGTTAAGTTTCCCCGAATTCGGAAAAGGGGGCGTGGCACCACCCATCCTAACAAAAATTTTCATTTGAAATTTGAAATATTTGTAGTAGATTACTGGAAATTGGTATAGAGACATATGAAATAATTCCATACTCATGGAGAAAAATGTGCGGTATTGGGAAAGGGGGGCGTGGCACCTCCCATCTTAAATAAAAAAATAAGTGCACGAATTCTACCAAATTTAAACGGTATATTCGGACTATCATGCAGATGGGTTATGTGAAGTGGGCCCGAAGTCGGTCCAGCGGTTCATGATATATGACAGTTTATGTCTGTCACATAAATCACGTATATGGTACAACAGCACATACATGAAAAATCGAAAACATAGTGAAAAATTGTTTCTATAATGTGCTGTGTTTATTTTTTCTTCTGATAAATTAAGTCAAGTATAAACATGGCTGCAAGTTTTTTAACAGGGATTTTGTAGAGCCAATGGAATGAAAGTCACCACAACACAACATATCTGTCATTTCATCGTATTATCGAAAAGGTGGTGTACATTGATATTCGGTCTTTCTATTTTGGACTTTGGAGAATCAACACGTGTGTTTAATATAGTTCTTAATTCATATTTCATTTTATTTTTTTTCGTCAATTTCAATATTTTTGCACAAATTTGTTGCAGCGTTTCGTACGAAAAGTTTGAGTACACTGGAAATTTTCCATGCAGGTATTTCTCCTCATTGATTTATAGTGAACAAAACCATTGTGGAAAATTGTGGCTGTGTTGTGTTCTTTGGCTTCGAATGCAGTTTTTTCAAGTGCTCTTTTACTGTCGATTGTGAATTTCATTTGATTATTTTAAAAAAAGTGCGTTTACCATACGATTTATCGAATTCGTTCCTATGCATTGAGCTTTTCGTTCGCTATTGAATAAAATGCCACGATCCAGTCGTTCAAATATAGGCCGACGTACGCGTCTTGCGAACATGATGTTAACGCAAAGAAGATCGCAAAATGTTGAGGAGCACTTCCAACAAAAGGAAGTACGGCGTGCAGGATTTTTCATTAATTTTTCAATATTTTTCAATATTTGGTGTAGAGAAGCACACCGGGGTATCGCTAGTTTCATTATAATTAATGATATATTTTGTTTTTTTTTTAACAAAAATCAGAATGAAGTGCTTTAAATAGTAGAAGTTATTTTGGGGGAATACCATTGAAAATAGGGGAATTTTTTCAGGAATTTTAGGGAATTAGCCTTACTAGAAAGCAGAGAAAACCAAAACAACATTTAGTTATAGGCTTTAACAACAACAGTGAACTCAGCGTTGTTTCTACCATCTTTCTTCGTTTTCTCTGGCTGTTGCTGATGTCTTGACACATGTTTCTAAACATGCTGAGATTGATCCCAAATGCTGATGTGCTACATGTTGGTGAAAAAAAGACGCAAAGCTTGAGGATCTGAAGAAAGAAAATTTCAAACGAGGCGTATCTGACCGCTGTTTTAATAAGGTTGTGAATGTTAATATCTGGCCGATGAACGTGAAGATCCTTCCGTTCCGTTTTTTTTCTAAAGGAAGGTGCTGCCCAACAGGAACCGTAAGCGCCTCTGCTATTGTCGACACTGACTCTAAGCCTCTAAATATTTATTTTCAAAATGTATCTGGACTCAGAACCAAGTCGAAATCACTTTTTCATTTGAGCGCTCAACTTAATTACAACATTTTCGTACTAATTGAATTGTGGTTAAATGCTGAATTCTGCGAAAATGAATTTTTCGACTCGAATCTTTTCACTGTTTACCGAAAGGATCGTGAATGCAACGAAAACTGTTTTTTCTAGAGGTGGTGGTGTGCTAATCGCAGAGAAGATCGTAAGCAAGAAAGATTAAGACGTAACGTCTCTCCATTAATAAAAAATATCAATAATGTTACACATCGCACCAGTGCGATCTCTTACGCCTCTGCAGCCAAGAGCATTTTGAAAACTGCCTCAACAGATAGAGTCAATATTCGGGCAAAATCGCCCTCACCTAATGGAATGACGACCTCAAAAAATTTTGCAAACCACTTCATCTCTCTTAATAGCGAATGCTTGCGCCTGTTTGGTAGCGGTTTTACAAAGTGCATGCAAAAAATCAGTGAATTCTCCATAAACTATAACCAGCTACTTGATGACGAGGAAAAAGCTTCTGCTCTCTTTGAGCTATTTATTGATCTAAGAACAAACGTCAATAATAATGAATAAACACAAATTAAAATGCATATTTGTAAATGTCAACTCTTTAATATCGAAACATAAGAGGCACCACTTAAGCATATTTTTACAACAACACAAAGCCGACATTGTGCTAGCAGCAGAGCTTCGACTCAGTCAAAAGCACAACATCTCGTTTCGAAATTACAATTATGTTCCACAACTGAAAAACACTCAAAACAACAATAACAAAAAAAGCCAGGCAACTGGAATATTTATAAGAGAAAATTACCAGTA